>NC_034606.1:66629271-66629937 GCF_900095145.1 Mus pahari | reverse complement strand
AGGACAGCCAGGGCTATCCAGAGAAACCCTGTCTCGAAAAACAAAAACAAACAAAACAAAATTGGGGACTCTACAATTTCTCCTTTACAGGAGGAGGGGTGCTATCATCAGTGGTCCAGACTCTGCGACACTACACATACATGCTAATGAGGAAATGACCATTTACCCTCAAGAACACCACTAACGTTGCCTAAACAACAATAATGTCACCTCAAGAGGTCAAAACCAGTGCAAAGTGAGGTGGCTCTAAAACACCAATACCAGTCAGACAGGGTCGGTAGTTTGCCACCAAAACCTGCTGAGATCAATCAACGACTGAAACATTCTCTCTGGGAAAAACAGATTGCTCTGAGTTTTCCTCTGGCTTTGTATCATGACACAAGACCCCACTCCTCCACAAAATAAATGTTAAAAAACAAAAACAAGACATCTAACAGTCAACTACTCTCCTTAGTGACAGACAGTCCGCTGATCACTGAAGTCTGTTTATTCTGGTAGCTGTTCCTGAGGCCTCGCTAACTCAGGAGCTTCTGACCAGAGCTCAAGGCCAGTCTGGGCTATACAAGTTTCAGGACACTCAAGGCTACATGGAAAAAAGAAGTTTAACACTGCACAGTGCTCACATATCTGGCTGTGGGAAACGGGGACACCAATACCCACCCCTAC
>NC_034606.1:66627863-66629257 GCF_900095145.1 Mus pahari | reverse complement strand
CCAGATGTGGCCGAGGCCCCAGTCTGCGATGACTCACTTCCTGTCCTCGACCGTTCTCTTTCCTGAGTTTCTTCACTTCGCCAGCTTGGGTGTCTGCACACAAGAGATCGACAAAGACAACACTTAATGCTACAATGAGTCTGATATAAATGGTTTACAGGAATTAACATTTATTAATACACGGTCTTGGTGAGTGCAGGCCAGAAGACAACTTTGGGACATTGTTCCTTAGAAGCTATCCACCTTGTTTTAATTTTATGCATGTGCTATCCGCATGTACGTCTGTGTACCATGCACGTGCCTGGTGCCTAGAGGCCAAACATCATTATGAGATCTTCTGGAACTGGAGTTACAGGTAGTTGAGGGAACAGGGGAATTAAAACTGGGGACTCTACAAGAACAGCCAGTATTCTTAAGCTTTGCCACACTGGCCCACGTCATCAGTCAGCCCTAAGACTGTATCACATGGTTTTCTTTATCTTAAACCATTTCAAGGCAGCAGGTTACATATGCTGGTTCTAAATACCTCAGGATTCCACATTAGCTTCTACTCTGAATACAAATGTGAAAGTCATTCATACAAAACATTGCTGAGCTTTTCCTAATAAAATCCTATATATAGACAGAGGTAGACCTCTGAGTTTGAGAGGCCATTCTGGTTTTAGGACAGCCAGAACTAGAGACCCTGTCTCAAAGAAAACAAAAATATTTTTCTAACAATTCTTATATTCTGTATGCTTGTAATGCTATATAACCATAGTATACAAGCATACAGAAAAAACAGCAAAATAATTCCTGGCTATATTCAACAAGAAAAAGCATTCTCTACGTAATAAGAGGGAAACAAATGAATTTAGAGGTCATGCTGGCACCTGCAACACCTGGTAGCAGAGGTAAGAGCCTGACTGGGCTCAGTGATCTCTGGTGTGGCCCGTTTCCAAAGATCAAGGCTAGTGAGATGACTTACTTGATAGGCAAGGACACTTCCTGCCAAGTCTGAAGATGCACAAAGTTGTCCTCTGACCTCTATATGCATGCTCACAAAGGTCAATAAAAGAATTGGGTCAACCATTTATTTACTTCTATTCCGAAGTGCTACCAATTTCTATTTATGTCAGGTGTATCACAAGTCTTTTTGAAAACTTGAAGACACAGAAGTCTTTAGTGACACTCTTACACTCTGTAGATTGCTCCACCCCGCCCAATAAACACACCAGTGTGACAACCAGTAACCACTCCCATTTCCCAAGTGCTCCAGAGTTGGCAATAGGGAGAAGCCCCTTGTTGAAGACACCTCACCTCTCCCGGGGCCGGCGGTCTAGTTTTGGCTCATCCAGCTGACGCTGCAGCTTCTCCTGCTCCTTCTGTAGCCGTTCCTCTACTTCTCTTTCCCT
>NC_034606.1:66626585-66627852 GCF_900095145.1 Mus pahari | reverse complement strand
CTGACTTACTTCTGCCAGATGTGGCCGAGGCCCCAGTCTGCGATGACTCACTTCCTGTCCTCGACCGTTCTCTTTCCTGAGTTTCTTCACTTCGCCAGCTTGGGTGTCTCTCCCGGGGCCGGCGGTCTAGTTTTGGCTCATCCAGCTGACGCTGCAGCTTCTCCTGCTCCTTCTGTAGCCGTTCCTCTACTTCTTTTTCCCTAGCAGCTGTGTCAACAGGCTTCGCCCCTCCAAAGATGGAGGCCGCCCGGCTGGACTGGGAGGTGCTGGCGGAGGCGTCATCCTCCTTAGGAGCACTTCGAGGCTTGAGGTTGAGTCTGGGTCTCTGGGGGGGACCTAAGGTAAATGAGACTCTAAGTGACAGTTTTCAAAGCATCAGGAGTTGACTGCTGAAAGCCAGACTCAACTCTTAGGAATCTTGTTCAAGAATCTGGTCTGAAGATGAACATCTTCAACAGGTTAAAACAAAACAAAACTAAAAAACCCCAAAACCTTGTAGCAATATGACATGGAAGATTTTAGAGGTGTGTATATTATAGACACAGGTAACACAGCCATCAGCACTGGAGACCTGGACCATATAGTCTCACTACCTGCATGGCAGGCACATTAAAGTCTAAACTACCTCCACAGCCAAGGGAGGCTCCATCTAGTTCTTACACTTTTGTATGAAATTCTAAGTAGTCCAATTTCTTTCTCTTTCCAAATTATCAGAACACTTTCAAAATAGACCTAAAATTTAATTAAGCAGTGTCACCCAACAAGACCATTTTTTATCCTGATCAAAGGTAGAAAAAGCTAACTTTCAGATGCTGCCGCCATACTTAGCCTAGGTGGCTGCTGTTTATTCTAAACACTGTTAGAGCCGATTGTGACAGTGCTTTGTTTCGGTAACTAGGGGGGCATAATATTCAGTTGACCTCTGAAAACTAATCTTACCATTCATAAAATCAGAGGTAATTACTGGCTGGGACTCTCATTTTCCTCACTGATAGGGCAACAGAAGACTGTGTTTATTCCTTCCCTAATGTTTATTAAATGTTAACTGAAGATGGCTATGGAGCAGCATCCAAGATGAAAATTCTGTTTCCATGCTGCCATCCACATCCAGGGTCTACTGTGCTCTGCCACCTCCTTTACACCCGAGAACCAACTTTCTAGTTTTCTGTTCCACGAAGAAGAGAGATGAGCACCTCTGTCATCACGCCTATAGTCATCCCGCGAGTAATCATCCCTGGAACTCCATGACCGATCGTCCCGTCTGTCA
>NC_034606.1:66622331-66626400 GCF_900095145.1 Mus pahari | reverse complement strand
TCTCCGGTACCCACTTCCAAATGCTCTTCTGCCACTGCCTATCCTGGAGTCATAGCCTCGGTCATAGTCTCTGCTGCCTCGGTCATCATAGCGATCCCGGCCCCCATAGCGGTCCATGTCTCTGCGAGGGCCGTCCCGATATCCGTCCCTATACCCATCCCGATACCGGTCTGAATCGTAACGATCTCGATACTCTAGAAAGAAAAGAAAACAGGTAACAAGTGTGGCAGCTCACTAGACCAACTGGAGTTCTATTCATGATGATCCAATCTTTATATAGTCTGACTATAGCCCCAAACTAGAACCATTTGTACTGACTTAAAAATGCTTTAGTATTTATTTCTTTAAAAGAAAAAAAAATCCTGATGGGTGCTAGGAATAGAGCTCACTTGGCAGAATACTTGCCTAACACACACGCGGTTCTAGATTTAATTCATAGGACCACACTACCACTTGGGATGTTGGGCAGCAGCAGGATCGAGTTCAAAGTCATTTTTCTTTCAAAAAGCCACCCCTGCAACAGGTACAGGATGGCTCCCTGATTCAATTTTGTGGTTTTAACATGCTTTTTCTTGGGTGGGTGATGATAAATATCTATATATTGTATAACAAATTCTAGAACATGATGTTTAAATACATTTAAGCACAAAAGAGAACACAGCTAGAATGCTTGATACCAATCAACCAAAGAGATTGCTTCAAAGTTTGGCATGAGGGTCAGAGTAAGCTCAGCAGGTCAGACTCCTGCCTCTAAGCCTGACAACCTTCCTAGGACCCACATGGAGGGAAGAAGACAAGACTCTCAAAACTTGTCCTCTGAAACCGCCACACAACTTATACTAAGGCATACATGTGCTTGGCTAGGGAACCAATAAATATTTTTAAAAAATCTGGCAGCAGCTAAGGAGAAGGCTCTACTTTTAAGAGTGTCCACTGCATGTAGGTCAAGTGTCCAGTGCCTTCTTTTGGCCTCTCTGGATCCTGTACTCAAGTGCCACCCTCCCTCCACATTATTTTTCCTCCCTTCTTGTTGTATTTGAACTTGCTCTGTAAATCAGGCTGGCCTTGAACTCTATTTGCATCTGCCTCCTGAGTGCTGGGAATAAAGGCACACACCTGACAAAAAAGTAACACCCTGAAGTGTTGTATAGGCACACAATTTTAATCTCAACACACAGTAGGGTTATGCAGGCAGACTTCTTGAGTCCCAGGCCACCCAAGACTACACAGTGAGACCACCTCAAAAACAAACAAACTTAGAATCAATACAATACAGGCAAATACAAGGCTGCATTTCACCTTCACTCTCACAGCACTGCCAGCCTCTCCCACTGTTGCCAATGTTCAGTGAAAAGGTTCTTTGTATACTCTCTTCAGCACAAAGTACAGTCAATATTTTTTTTAAAAACAGGTTTATTTACTTAAACTTTTGTAAGCACTGTCTGCCTGTACACTTATATGCCAGAAGAGGGCATCGGATCCCATTACAGATAGTTGTGAGCCACCATGTGGTTACTAGGAACTGAACTCAGAACCTTTGTAAACCTCTCCAGTCCCAGTCATTGAATTTTTAAGCGAATGAATCTTAAGTTTTCTGAAAGTCACCCTTAAAAACTATTCACAATTATAGTCACATAGCAGTTCCTGGCTGTTTTCCACATAGAAGCTTACCGGTGAAATTTAAATAAGCATTTAGCTTTTTTTCTGTAGGTTTCATGTCTGTGTGTATGTGTTCTTGTCTGTGTTGTTCCTAAAATACCATCTTGTTTGGTGTCAGGGTCTCTCCCTGACCTGAAGTAGACCCACGAGAGGTCAGCAGGCTCTAGAGATCTGCCACCCTCACCTCACCACAGTGGTCTTTTTACCAGGGAGACCAGGAATCCGACTTAGGTACCCTGCTTGTTTGACAGGACTTTAACATTTAATCGACCAAGCTACTACCCTTCTGCCTCAGCTATCCTTCTTTATAAACAACTGGGTTCAAAAACAAATGCCTGTACTTTCTGTTAACATTTTTTAAAATTAGGAACTTATCAACGATTATTATCAAAATAACCCCCCCAAAAAACTCCAGAGAAACCAGACTTTCTAAGTGTTCCCCAACTTCTAACATTCCATTATCAAACAGAACCAAGAAACAATTAAAAAACCTGAACTTACTGTCTCCAAAGCTATCATCGCCTCTTCTAGGTGGGTAGTCATCAAAACTGTCTGTGGCAGGACGGGCCCTCCAGTCTGTGTCTGTTTTGTCAGAATCCCGATTTCTATCTCGACCAAAAGAACGGTCATCCCTGCCTTTATCCTGTGCTTGATCAGCAACATCCACTCGAATTCTCCTGTTACCTAGAGACTCTTCATTGAGACTCAAAGCACTGAGCAGAGAATCCAGGTCCCTGCTTGTGGACGTTGTACATCGTGGTGCGGAGCCTAGTGCGCACCACGATGTACAACGTCCACAAGCAGCTGCCTCGGTCATCATAGCGATCCCGGCCCCCATAGCGGTCCATGTCTCTGCGAGGGCCGTCCCGATATCCGTCCCTATACCCATCCCGATACCGGTCTGAATCGTAACGATCTCGATACTTGTCTCCAAAGCTATCATCGCCTCTTCTAGGTGGGTAGTCATCAAAACTGTCTGTGGCAGGACGGGCCCTCCAGTCTGTGTCTGTTTTGTCAGAATCCCGATTTCTATCTCGACCAAAAGAACGGTCATCCCTGTCTTTATCCTGTGCCTGATCAGCAACATCCACTCGAATTCTCCTGTTACCTAGAGACTGAGAGCATAGGATCCTATTAACTGACCTGCTTAAAAAACTCTTAAGAACTTCAAGAAAAATTTGAAGCAAATTTAGAATGAACAAAATTGGTGTTAGATTAATATAAAGTTAATTCTATTTTCCCAAAGCCAACTTCATATACTGGAGTAAACTCTTGTCAGTTTAGTGTAATGACAGCAATTCTCAATCAGCTAACATGCTTATAATTATAGTCCTCAGGAAGCAAGTTTCAGGCCAGCCTAGGATCTATAGGAAGACTCAGCTTCCAAAGAACAAGGACAATTAAAATACCAAATCAATTAATTACTCAAACAAACGGGCCAACACCACAGCAGCAGTACAGTGAGGACTGTGTCTCCAGGCCTTTTCACTCACTCAGAGCTTAGTTCCTGACTTCCCTTTCTCTACCTAATGACCTTTTAAATACTCTGACCAACTGCTAGGCGATCGGGCACGAAGCAGGATGTCTGGCTCTACCCGTGAGTTCTACTTAACATTATGATACAGACTATGGCATTTAATCATTATTCAGTGAAAATATCTCTAAGAGCTGTTTATTTACAATTATACCAAACGGTAGATTCAGGCTATGGAATTCTGGAGTTAAATAGAGACACTTTTTTTTTTTAAGATTTACTTATTTATTACACGTAAGTACACTGTAGCTGTCTTCAGACACTCCAGAAGAGGGAGTCAGATCTTAAGGATGGTTGTGAGTCACCATGTGGTTGCTGGGATTTGAACTCTGCACCTTTGAAAGAGCAGTCGGGTGCTCTTACCCACTGAGCCATCTCACCAGCCCAATAAGAGACACTTTAAGAGAACCTAGTTAACTTTTCTCTCTGCAAAGAGTAAAACCCTAGAGCTGACATAAAGTAGTAAATAGGCCTATTAGAAATCTGGTATGTTGGGTTTCTTCCCTAAAAGTAATCACTGTACCTGAAATGCTATCAGGAGGGACTTGGCTTGGTTGATAAACGAAGACTGCCCACCCTTCACCCTCACCTTCTGTAATTGGTTTGCTTGCTTGCCTGCCTGCCTGCCTGAGGGGAAGGTGTCAGATCTTGGAGTTCCTGATGGCTATAAGCTGCCATGTGGGTGCTGGGAACTAAACCCAGGTCCTCTGGAAGAACAGCCAGTGCTCCTAAAGGCTGAGCTTTCTCTCTACTTCCTCACCCCATCTCTTAAATTCTTTACCTCTTCATTGAGACTCAAAGCACTGAGCAGAGAATCCAGGTCCTCAAATTCTGCGTAGCCAAAACCTTTCAACCTGTCTGGATTGCTGGGTTCAC
>NC_034606.1:66610748-66621326 GCF_900095145.1 Mus pahari | reverse complement strand
AGTGAGTTCCAGGACAGCCAGGGCTATAGAGAAACCCTGCCTCAAAAACAAAACAAAACAAAACAAAAAAACCCTTCAAACCAACTCCCACAAATCCACATGCATATAAGATTAGAGCCAGAGATTCATGCTAACACCAAGCCAAGCCAAAATAAAGCTGTGCCACTGAAGCAAAAGACAAGAAAATACTTCTAAGGTGTTATAATCAAGATTGAACAAAGAGGGACTGGAGAGATGGTTCAGCAGTTAAGAGTTAAGAGCACTCGTTGCTCTTGCAGGTCTCAGGTTTAATTCCCAAGCACCCATATGGTGACTGGGATCCAACAGGTACAGAATTATTACACATAAAGTAAACAAACAAAAAGTAAACAAAGAAATCAGAAAGTAAGGAGCACTCAAAGTGTATTCTGTGGACCTCAAGGCCTTTCTTTGACTGCTTTCTCTCATTTTACTCTAAGGAATCGATGAACCAATCCCTTCACATGTTCACTACAAAACACTTTATCCTGCCTGACAAGCCCGGGACACTCTTCTATCTGCAGAAAACAAAACTCAATGCAGACAATTATCTGATGGCAAAGTATCTGACCAGGACCCTTTCTACCCCAAACACACTAAGCACTCCTGGTAGCTCTCACACTCCCACATGGACAGGGCTTTGTGTTCTCTGACCCTGGGGCTCAAGGCCTTCCTGTCTCTACTTCCCAATCCCAGGAATTACAGCTTGTAACACCTTACCAGGGCTTCCTCAAGGTTTGTCTTCCCCCAAAACCTAAACAAACAAAAAACCAACTTTCCTAGTCCTGATCCCTGATTTTGTATTTAGTTTCAACATTTAGAGAATATATAAGCTATAGAAAACTTCTTGTTTTCATTATAAAAGTGGCCACACACAAAGTAGTCAGTTTGTAATAAGTTCTTTTTTTTGGGGGGGGGGGGAAGGGGGGAGATAGAGAAAGAAAACTGGCTAGACTGATGAAGCCCTAATAATTATTTAAAAAACAAAATTGATCCAGATGTGATGTGCACATCTGTAACCTTAGTACTAAGGAGACAAATGTAAGCAGGTCTCTGATAGCATGAGGTAAGCCTTGTCTAAACTACGAAGTCCAGGCCACACAGGGCTACAGGAGACCTTGTCTGAAACACACACATGTGAGTCAATAATAAGAAAAGCTGAAACACATAGACCCCAACAAAACCAAGGCCAGGCACGGTGGTGCAAGCCTTCATTTCAGCATTCCAGGACAGATGATCTCTATGGGTTCTAAGCCAGTCAAGGATTCATAGCGAGATCATACTCCCAAACACCATCCAATCAACCAACCAAACAAAAAAACCACAAAACTTTTAGGTTTTCCTTATGAGTGACATCACAATGCAATCGACTACGTTGTATATATTCAGCTGCTGGGGTCAAGCTGAGGTGAAAATAGACTGAAGGAACAAAATAGGAATTAACCAATTACATGGGAAATACAGAACAGTCATGATGTATCTCTTGAGCTAGTCTTACACATTCAGAGTAGCCTCTAACAGACCAGAGATGGGACTATAGAGTGAGCACACCACCACACCTAGCTACTCAGTCTTAATAAACAGCCAGGACCAGCATGTGATTATTCTCAAAGTTGACTTTAGTTTGAAAGTCAACCAGAGATTAAACTCAATACCCTAAAACACATAAAAAATTTCAAGCTGTACAAATTAAGATCCTTTCCAATCACAAATGAGGCAAATCATACAATACCATTTTATTTAGAAAACAGTGAACCTTTAATTTTAAGCACAATGATAGCTCCAAGGACAACAAAGGAAAATTACCATCTCCTTCCAGATCGTCTGTTTCATCAGCCCAGCTGACTGGTTTGGGGACATAGGTGCTTCCTCCACCAGTTCCTCCATCCTCAGCTAGAAAGTCTGTTAGGGAGATGGTCTTCCCCTTCTTATTCTTCTTTTTTGCTGAAAGAGAGAAAGATTACTCAACAACAAGTAAGTATTTAAGTAAGTACTTAATCCTGAACCATTAAAGACATTTAAAGAAATCAACAAAGACCTACCAGATGACTGGATTGTGGAATTCACATCATAAGAGAATTGTTATGCAGATATAAATGTGGAGAAAACACAAAACATTCAAGAAGTCAGGCATAATATCTGAGGCAGGAGGACAGTGTGTTTGTGTGTGTGTATGGGGTGGTGGTGGTAGAGAATAGCTCATCTGCTGGCATAGATAGCATGAAGTCCTGGGTTTAATCCTTACCACTATATTAACTGAGTGTGGCAGGATACACTTGAAATGCTAGACTAAGTAGGTAGAGGAAGGAAGATCAGAAGTTAAAGGTCATCTTCAGCTATAGGGTGAATCTGAGGATAGCCTGGGATACATGAGACCCCGTCCCACAATCTATAAATGCTTAAGTATATAAACATATTCGGGTATAGAAAAGGAAAGCTGTGCCGGGTGTGGTGGCACACGCCTTTAATCCCAGCACTTGGGAGGCAGAGGCAGGAGGGATTTCTGAGTTCAAGGCCAGCCTTGTCTACAGAGTGAGTTCCAGGACAGCCAGGGCTATACAGAGGAACCCTGTCTCGAAAAACCAAAAAAAAAAAAAGGAAAGCTATCCATTAATACCCTTTGGGAAGTAAGGCAAAGGCCCTACAACAAACCACACTCTCCAGTTACATTTGAAATTTTTAGCCAGGCAGAGGTGGCCCATACCTTTAATCCCAGCACTTGAGGAAGAGGCCGGAGGATCTGAGTTGGAGGCCAGCCTGGTCTACAGAGAAAGTTTGAAAAACCAAAGAAAGATAATTTAATTTAGAAATAACTTAAGTGGTAACACAGAAACACTTGGATCTTGTGCTTTCTAAAGAGTAAAACTAACAGAATGGAATGGTGGCTCAACCATTAAGAGCCATTTGTTGCCCTTACAGAAGACCCAAATTCAGTTCTCGGCACCCGTAACTCCAGAGGATCTGGCCCCTTCTGAATTCAAATATGCAGGCAGCAACTATATAGATAAAACTAATCTAAATTCTAACATGCTAGCATATTCATTGCTCCTTAAATACAAAGATAAAACAGTTCCTACTCACATGGAACAGTCTCTAGCTACATATGGCACTTTATGTGTACTGTCTACTTGTTAAATAACCACAAGGAAGACTCATAAAATCTATCCAGGAAACCTCAGGTATTTTCCTAGCACATGAAGGGCTCTTCCTACGACACTGAATAGGAAATAACTTATCTGGCAGGTTATCATAGCCGTGGTAGAATGCCTGCTGCCCCAGTGGCATTTGAAAGCATTTGATTAAATGGCATGCAAATAACCAGAATTCTTTGTACCTTTAGAACTTCAGACCCAGCAGTCAATTCAAGGGACCAAGAGTTCTAGAACAAAGTCACCACCAGGCCATTAAGGGGGGAACCTCCCCTAAAACCAAAACCAAAGCAAAAACATCCTACCTGGCTGGGTAGGAATTGGCCTGTTAACTCAGCACCACTGGAGGATTACAAGTTTGAGGTAACCAGTGACTGTTCCCTCCCCCCAAAGTTAAGAGCTTTGCTATTATCACAATAGCTTCATAGTTGTCACTATGTAATCCTGGCTGTTACATACTCTGCCCTCTTCAAGTGCTGGGATTAAAGGGATGGTTCATCCAGCAGCTTCATGTTTTATAACAATCACAAATCCTTTCAATTCTCACCTAACTTTCAACTCAAGACAATATTCCAACTTGATACACTAATGCTTACTTAAAAGAAAGTTGCTTTCTCAAATTCAAAAACTGTTGGAAGAAAAAAGTGCCGTTTTGCTATGAATGCTGCAGACAGCATTATGTATGCAACAACAGCCTCAAGTGTTAGAGGTTGAATGTTCAATCCAAATGAAGAGATGTCTATTAAGTCAGTCCTTTTTTTAAAAAAAGTGACTTAATGCTAATGTGACTCTAACCAACACTAAGATCAATTGTGCAATACAAGGTAGACTATCTTTAAAAGCCTACACGTATGAGCATTTTGCTGATTGATGTTTTTATTATGTGAGCTGTCCTACAATTTAGATTTACTTGTATTTATTTGGGCTGGTGAGATGGCTTAGCAGTTAAGAATATTGGCTGCTCTTCCAGATCCCAAGTTCAAATCCCAGCAACCATGGGGACTCATGACAATCTATAAAGGGATCTGATGCCCTCTTTTGGCATGTACATGCAGACAAAGCACTCCTACATAAAAAAATAAAAACATGGGGAAGGGCTGGTGAGATGGCTCAGCAGTTAAGAGCAACCACATGGTGGCTCACAACCATCCATATCGAGATCTGACTCCCTCTTCTGGAGTGTCTGAAGACAGCTATAGTGTACTTACATATAATAAATAAATAAATCTTAAAAAAAAAAAATGGGGAAACTGGGAAGGAGGGGTAACATTTGAGATGTAAATAAAATGGCCAATCAAGAACAACAAAACAGAGTATTTTTTTGTCTGTGCACCATATGCATGCCACATGCCCATGGAAGCTAATAGAAAAGCATGGGACTCTCTAGAACTGGCATTACAGACAATTGTGAGCCTCAACCTGGGAGCAGGGAATCAACCCAGATCCTCTACAAGACTACCAAGCACTCTTAACCACTGTCGTCTCTCTAGCCACATTACCTTCCACCACCACAGTATGATCTAGAAGTAATCTACTCTTTGAATCAACTTTGTAGATTAAAAATCCTTTTGAGTCATTATTTCTCCCTTTCACATCCTTACTGCTGGGCTGGAGAGATGGTTCAGCAGTTAAGAGCACTGACTGTTCTCCAGAGGTCCTGAGTTCAATTCCCAGCAACCACATGGTGGCTCACAATCATCTGTACAGCTACAGCGTATTTGTATACATAAAATAGATAATAAATCTTTAAAAAACAAACCACCACCAACAAAAACATCCTTACTGCTCCTCCCCCACCAAATCGTGTTGAGGCAAGTCTTCAAGACTAAAATCCCCTAAAAGATCTCTCATTTAATGTGGCTGCACAGTACCTCAGTCACACATAAGCAGATTCTAAAGGAGAATAAAGTGGGATAGCACCATTTCTCTCAGTCCATCTTATTTCACTGACAAGTTATCAAAATCCTCCATGCCCTTTGATCCTCCAACATTAGGGCCTTCCACATTTTAAAAGATTTCAACTGTGGGAAAGATATGTCAGTGGTTCAGGCTGTGTTTCCAGTACCCAGCTCGGAAACATGTAACCACAGCTACAGGAAGTATCCATGTACCTGTAGCCATGTGCACATATCCATGTTTAGACACATTGACAATTAAAAATAAAATAACTAATTTTAAGGCCAGGTGTGGCTGCATATACCTTTATTTCCAGCACTTAGGAGGTAGATGCAGGAGGATCTCTATGTTCAAGGTCAGCCTGGTCTACAAAGAGCCTGTCTTAAAAAACAAACAACAAAATCAACTCTTTTGTTTAGTTCTTCAAGAATATAGTCTTTGCCACACATTGATTTAACCAGTTCAATTCTTTCATCTCCCTTCTATCACTCCTGATCTTTAAAACAGTTCCCTCACAAATTACACCTCAAAGCTATTTTTTTGTTTTGTTTTGAGACAGGGTTTCTCTGTGTAGCCCTGGTTGTATACAAACTCAAGAAATTTGCCTGCCTCTGCCTCCCAAGTGCTGGGATTAAAGGGGTGTGCCACCACACTCAGCGCCCACCACACTCAGCGCTTGAAGCTATTATTAAAGTATGTACACGTACACACAGTTTCAATATGAAACACCATTTTCCTTCAATTGACAATACTCAATTGACAGTATTTACTGACTTCTTGATCTAAGTATCCTTACAGAGCAACAAATACTCTGTACTCTACAAAAAGGTAATTTGTATACATGTAACTAGTTCTTGAAACTGTTTCACTATTAAGATCAACACTATAAAAGAAACCTTTTAAATACATCTCTGTAAAACCAAAGAAACTCCTCACAGCATGCCTGTCCTATCAATTAAAATCCTAGGCACAGCTACAATTTTAAAGTAACCTGTATCAAACATATGATTCCTTACTTAGAGATAAACTGTTCATTTACAAATGAAGAAACTGAGGCAGCTCACTTAACTCATATAGTCACAATAAAAACTAAAAGGCCCCTTTTTTGAGTAAGGATCTCACTGTAGTCCAGGCTAGCCAGGAACTATGGCAATCCTCCAGCCTCAACCTTCTGAGTGCTGGGATAACACTCAAGCTAGCTTGTTCAGCTAAACCCTCAGAGATTTAAGTTTTCTTTTAAAGATGCAACTAAAGAATTACCTACCTCGGTTCAAATTTCCTAGAAACTTAAAAGAATCCTCATTTGTCAGTCAGCTCTGAGACACTAAGATACTAACCACAGTCACATGAAAACTAGTATTGTCTCAAATATTTTTTCACCAAGTTGTATCTGGTATTTTTACAGAGAAAACCCAAGACCCATTTCCAACTCTGAACTGAACTGAAGAGGGGACCTCCTAGGCGATTGTTAAAGAAAAAGGGAAGGAGACACCACCAGGGAAACCTTGTAAACCAGTGGATCACAAACAACAGAATAAAACCAAACACACAGCTCACCAGGGTGTCTTTTTCTTTTAACTTTTGACTATTTTTTGATTGCACATAGGTTAAAGGACAACCTGCAGGAGTCTGCTCCTGCCTCCAGTACACGGATTCTTCAAACTCAAGTTGACAGCATTGGCACCAAGTGCCCCAAACCATTTCCCCAGTCCAGCTATGTCGTTCACCACTAAGAATCTCCCAAGAGGAAATTCATCTAGACTTCTCACTTAGTTAAGATACTAAACTGTAGGCCAAGGAGTATTTTTCACTGATTAAAAGACATTTTTATAATTTGTAGATGATCCTTTTAGCCAGCAATTCCAATTTTGTTCTAGGCTAGGAGCCTGGTTTTCCAGGACTGTGACTCTGATCTGCTACCTGCAAACAATGTGACCTTCGACAAATCTTTGAGCAATTTTCCCTCAGCTGGAGAAACCACCAGTTCTTTACACGCTCTCACAGTCTTGTTCACGTGCTCTACTGACAACAAAAGCTGTTACCCAGGGTTGGGGATTTAGCTTGGAGTGCTTGCCTGGCACGGCCAAAAGCTCTGTTCAATGTCCAGCAATGCAGGGGAGGAAAGGAAGTTCTCATGGCCAAAGGTACCAAATTCAGTGAGAAAGTTTCCCAAAGACAGAACCTGATTTCCTTGTAATATTAGAAAAGATGGACTTCTGGTTAAGATACTGAATGTTGCCAGGCGTGTTGCTCAACACCTTTAATCCCAAGGCAAGCCTGGTCTACACGGTTAGTTCCAGGACAGTCAGAGCTAAATGATAGAGACCTTGTCGCACAGTTTAGGAACAGCAATCCAAAAGATATATTTAACAGATCATGCTATAAAAAATAAACTGTATTTCTAAAACGAAAACTAATGCTAGGTGTCTAAAAGCCCTCTGGCATTCACAGGTCCACTGCAAATGCCAAAACAAAAAAACCAAAAAAACCAAAAAACAAACAAACAAAAAAAACCAAACCCCAAAAACCCAACCCCCCCAAAGCCAACAAAGCACTTAAAAACACACACGCACACACACACACACACACACAACCGAAACGACCCGCCCCAAACCTCACTTGCAATGCAGGGAATATACATTCCACTAAACAAACAAAAGCAGAACCTCTTGCCACTATTTTAATAGCACCTTCTGGAAGTTTCCCAGTTATCTGGGAAAATGACAAAAGCTGAATCCTGACACTAAAACTACCCCCAAAATGTAAGCTCTCTATAATGCAACGCCCCGATCTCCTTTCCCACCTCTGCCTGGCATATAGTGTGCACTCAGTTAAAAACTGTTGGTTGGATCAGAGGTGGAAAGGCACAGGAGAATCTAGGTGTCCATCCCTACAGCACCTCCCTAACACGTGGGAGCACCCTGGGTTCCCTACCCCCAACTAGAGTAGGGCCAAACCTAATATGCGTTCGCTTGGGAGTGCAGCGGCCGAGCCACGCTCCCAAACCGACTAAAGCTTAAAGTACAAGGTCATAAACGAGCAAAAGCCGGGTCCATGCAGGCTTCCAGATGGAGTCCAGCAGCGCATGCTTCCGAGGCGCGCCTTCTCCACCACCTCGCCTCGTCTCCCGTGCCGTGCCGCGCACGCGCACCGCTGCTTTCCTCGGCCCCTCCACGGCCTCGCGCTCGCGTTCTAACCGCCCCTCCCCCGAGTCCCCACGAGGGTCCGCAACGGCCTCGCGCCTTGGAGACCCGGCCCGATGTGTTCCGGTCCGCGCGCCAACCGCCTCCTTCCTCCATCCGCGCCTTGGCGCGGGCGCAGGGCTTCACGCCCGTGAGAGCCTCGCGCCTCCCGCACCTCTCTCTGTGCTGCCTCCTCCAATTGAAGGCAGGGTCCACCATTTCTGCCTCCTCCAACCTCGCGCAACGGGGTGAAAAGGGTGTGAGGGGGAGGGGAAGGCCTTCCCCTCCCCCTAGGCATCCCGAGGCGGTAACCTCAAGCGGCCATGCCGCCAGCCCGCCGCTGCCCCCAGGTCCGAAAGGAGCCGGTGCCTCCTGACCCCCACTTCCAGCAAGGAGCGGACCAAGCCCGGAGGCTGTTTCCGAGCCTGGTCTTTGGCCACGCTCGGCCGCTCACTCACCTGAGGCCGCCATGTTGGGAGAGGGAGAGAGAACGCAAAGGACCCGGATGAGGCAGTCACGTGATGATAGC
The DNA here is from genome assembly GCF_900095145.1 of Mus pahari. Classification (NCBI taxonomy): domain Eukaryota; kingdom Metazoa; phylum Chordata; class Mammalia; order Rodentia; family Muridae; genus Mus; species Mus pahari. Next base: position 66,612,552 of record NC_034606.1, on the reverse strand, counting down.
GGGCGCGACGGGCTCGGAGACGTGAAGCCAGGAGGGGGCGGGGAGCCGAGACGGAGGCAGGAGGCGGGGCGCCGCCGCCGCGCTGGGTTCGTAAAGCAGCGCGAGGAGGTGGCGCGGCGTCCGACGGGAAGACCGGCGCGACATGTGGCCGAAGGGGTGGAGTCTGAGCTGTCGCGAAACCCTTCGCTTTACGTTGGGCCCGGCGAGGCCGTGAGGTCCGATCTGCGCCCGGGGCGGGGTCTCCTGGCGCACAGACTTGTGGGTGCTGGGTCGGCGCGAAGGGCGGGGCCGCACTGGCTGATTCTGTGGAACCGAGTGGACTTGGAATCTAGAATGGGTGTGCCACAATTGATTTTTTTTTCGAAGGGAAGATTCTGAGTTTCTTTTTAAATCACTTTTTGTAAAGACAAAGGAAATACGACGTTCCTTAGAATGGTTTCAATTAAGAAGGTAACATTTGAACGTGTTCCAACCATGGGCTTTTGCCTCGTTTAACCCTCCAGTCGATTGACAAGGGCCAGCACCGAGTGCTTAGCCACATTTCTTCCAGCGAATACTTCTACTTCTTCTTTTTTATATTTCACAAAGTGAAACTATTGAACACCAACCACGTGCCAGGCACTGTTTAACAGACATTTGTGGATATAAAAGGGATTAAAACTACCTTGAATAAAATACTACAAATGCTAAACATTACAGGTAAGTAGGATAATAGAGTAAAAGGTAGTTGGGTACAACTCCAGATGGCCTGCTGTACAAGAACAGGGAACATTCTTAGCCATTGAACCATAATTCCAGCTCCTAAAATTTTTTAATCACCCTAAAACATCGTCATAAAAAACAAAACAAACAAAAAAACAACAGGGGTTGAAGAGATGGCTCAGCGGTTAAGAGCATTGACTGCTCTTCCAGAAGACCTGGGTTCAATTCCCAGCACCCACATGGCAGCTCACAACTGCAACTCTAGTTCCAAAGGATCTGACACCCTCATAGAGACATACATGCAGCAAAACAACAATGCACATAAAATAAGAATAAATATACTTTAAGAAATGATTTGCAGAAACAGGCATGATGGCACATACCCTTAATTAATTCATTTATATTTAAATTGGTGTTTTGAAACAGGGTCTCTCTACATAGCACTGGTTGTCCTGGAACTTATTATGTAGACCAGGCAAGACTAAATTCAGAGATCCACCTGCCTCTGCCTCCTGAATGCTGGGACTAACAGTATTCATTACCATGCCCAGCTGGCACATACCTTTAATTCCCACACTTGGAGGGCAGACAAAGGCAAATCTCTATATAGAGTTTGAGACTAATCTGGTCTACATATCCAGTTCCAAGTCAGCCAAGGCTACCTATACACTGAGATCCTGTCTCAAAACAAAACTAAGCAAAACAAAATAACCCCCAAACCAGCCAACCAACCCAAAACAAAACAAACAAAAAAGGGAAGTACTTTTCTTAGCTGAGTGTGGCGTACCACATAGTCACAGAGCTTGGTAGATTGAGATAGACCCATGGAAGGCTAGCTTTGACTACAGAACAAGTGACCATCAGACTGGGCTACAGGAGACAACGAGATCATTTGTCAAGATTTGATAGCCATGGTACCAACCCAGTCCTTCTCCTCTAATTTGCTATGGCTTGTTTTCAGCCTGACCACTGTATTAACTTCCTAACTGGGTTTCTTGTCCGAAGGCTTTGTCTACATGCAGAACATGTTTGCCACACATGTTTTCCTGGAGGAGAATATGAACAGTTGCTGAGGAACATGGACACACTGACATGGACAAAA
>NC_034606.1:66600854-66610391 GCF_900095145.1 Mus pahari | reverse complement strand
CTCCCTCCTTTCTCTCTCTCTCTCTCTCTCTCTCTCTCTCTCTCTCTCTCTTTTTCTCTCTCTCTTCCTCCTCCTCTCCCTCCCTCCCTCTCTCCCTCCTTTCTCTCTCTCTTCCTCTTCCCTCCCTCCTTCCCTCCCTCCTTTCTCTCTCTTCCCCCCCCCCTCTCTGTTTTGCTGTTTTTGAGGAAAGCTCTCACTATTTAGCCCTGGCTGGCATGGAGCTTGCTCTGTAGACCAGGCTGACTCATATTCTCCTGCCTCTGCCTCCTGAGTGTTGGGATTAAAGGTGTACAACTTTACATCTGGCCTTTTCTTTAAAAACAAAAAAAGAGTTTTATGTCATTTTATGTACATGAGTGTTTTGCTTACACATATGTAAGTGCTCTGAGTGCATGCTTGGTGCCCACGGAGGTCAGAAAAGGGCACCTGGGCCCCAGGAACTGGACTTACAGACTTGTCTTAAGCTGCCACGTGGAAGCTGGGAATTAAAGTTGGGTCTTTGGCAAAGCAGTAAGTACTTGTCTTAGTTTGGGTCGCTGTGAAGAGATACTATGACCAAGGCAGCCCTTACAAAGGCAAACATTTAATTAGGGATGGCCTGCAGTTCTGAGGTGTAGTCCGTTATAGTGGGAAGTATGGCAGTGTCCAGGCAGACATGGTGGTGGAGGAGCTGAGACTTGTACATCATGGTCAGAAGGCAGCCAGGAGGGGACTGGAGGAGACTGTCTTCCACACTAGACGGAGCCTGAGCATTGGAGACCTCAAAACCCACTTACACAATGACATACATACTTCCTCCAAAAAGGTCACACCTCCTTCAATAAGGCCACACCTCCTAATAGTGCCACTCCCTATGGCTAAGCATTAAAACACACGAATCTGCATTTTAAAAGCTATTTAAACCACCATAGCACTCACAAGTTCTGAACCATCTATCTCTCCAGCCCCCTCCCTTGCCTTTTTTTTTTTTTTTTTTTTTTGAGATAGTGTCTACATAAGTGGCTGTCCTGGAACTCACTGTGTAGACCAGTCTGGCCTTGAACTCACAGAGATCCCCCTGCTTCTGTCTCCGAGTTCCGGGATTAAAGGCGTGCACCACGGAGCCTCACTTTCCTTGACTTGTGTCCCTGTCATATACACTGTTTATTCCTAACTTGTGAGTCCTTTTTTGGCCTCTTGCTCTTCTCTCTGGAATTCTTCCTCTGTTGGGGGTTAGTCTGGTGCCATGTATACAAATGCTAAATTCTGAACCTCAAGATCTGGTTGCAGTCCAGCATATACTTCTTAGAGTATATGCTCACACATGCAGCCTTTGTTGTATAAACCTTGCTCCCCAATTTAAAGTTGAAAGGTTGATAAAAGGCTGGAGCCTGTGATTGGGCAGTAGAGCTCGAGGAAGGCGGGACTTGAGGATCCAGTGAGTGAGTGAGTGAGTGAGTGAGTGAGTGTGTGTGTGTGTGTGTGTGTGTGTGTGTGTGGGTGTCTCAGGAGAGACCAGGGGGAAGAGCAAGGAAGAAAAGGACAGAGAGAGGAGGAGGCTGCCTTGAAGCCAAATGAATCATGAGCACATGGCCAGGAGAAATGCACCCTGAAGACAGGCTGGTGGAGCAGAAACAGCCCCAGTGGGACTCAAAGGGCAAGCAACAAGGGTTTGGATCTAGGTAAGACTAGTACAGAACCTCCCCAATCCAGGCTTACGGCTTTAAATACAATACCAGCTCTCTGTCTTTTATACAGGTTAGCTAGATTCAAGTACATTACTGTCAACAATGAAACCTGTCCTTCGAGGTTCCTTTAAATGTCACCTTTTGGAAGCTGGAGAGATGGCTCAGTGGCTATGAACACTGGCTGTCCTCCTAGAGAACCTAGGTTCAACCCCAAGAACCCACATGTGGTTCAGAACTGTAACTCCAGCCCCCAGCCCCCCAGGATCTGATTTGCCCCCTGACCTCTATCTACTGTGCTGCATCTTCATGGTGGAAAAACATGCATGCAGGCAAACCCCCATATACATAATTAAAGTTTTCTTTAATGGCATATGCCCTTATTCCCAGCACTGGAGAGGCAGAGACAGGCAGATCTCTGGAGTTCAAGGTCAGGCTGGTGTACAGAATTAGTTCTAGGATAGAGCTACTCAGAGAAACCACATCTTAGAGTGAGGGAGCGAGAGAGCGAGAGCGAGAGCGAGAGCGAGAGAGAGAGCGAGAGCGAGAGAGAGAGAGAGAGAGAGAGAGAGAGAGAGAGAAATTAAGGAGCTATTTGAAAAAGGAAAGAAGCCCTCATCTTGGATCAAGTTGGCCTGGTGCTGAGTCAAGAGCCTTCAGCACAGCTGATAAAGCTGAAATTGCCTACAGATGGGCTACTTGTTTTCCTAGAGACATCCGGACAACAATGTTAAAAACAAACTATGCTCATCTAGGGCCAGGATGCTTGTAATGTTGTGTCATTGTATCAACACTCACCTCTAGACCCTAAATCTAAGCAGCGCATCTCATAAAACTGTCTTCATGGGGTGGGAGATGGAGTTTCTTTGATAGAGGGTCCGCTTAGCATGCCTGAGGGCCTGGGCTTGATCCTCATCTCTGCATAAACAAGCATGGCCACAGATCGGAGAAAATCTCAGCACTTGGAAGGCAGAAGTAGAAGACTCTGAAGAGGAGGTTTGAGGCCAGCCTCGGAATTCCCCCAGGGGATGAGGGTGGGGGCGGGGGCGGGGGTGGGGAGGTTGTAAGTAACATCTACCATTATTTCCAAGGTTTAAATGGCAACCTGAGGTAGACTTCTCTCAACTTCATGCTGGGGAACCAATGAGTTCATTGGGCTTCCTTGTAGAGAGAGCCTGGGTGAAGGGTTATGTACAGGAGTGTGGGTACTCCCCAGCCCACAGCATCTGCAAAGCCTTAACTAGCAAGGGGAGGGCTTCCCAGTAGCTCTGCATAGATGGCGCTCCAACCAGTCTTGCCCAGCCTAGCCCTTCCCCAGGCCAAGTGCAGAGTTGCCAGGTGGTTGGGAGCTGCAAAAGTACTCCGAATTGTTAAAAAGTTTATTCTCAAATGATCAGTTACAAGGCTTTGGTGGCTCAATGGGTAGAGCACCTGAGTTTGATTCCTTGAGCCCACACAGTGGAAGTGGGGAGCAGACTCCTGAAAGGTGTCCTCTGGCTTCTACTGCCATTGCAGGCATAGGCACAGAAATAAATAGATACATAAATTACAATTAAAAAAAATAGATATGGAAAAGCTTTGAGTGGCCTCTGAATTGACTTCCATATGGACCACTGTTTTCTGAAAGGTAAGTAATCAAAGTGTGTTCACTGGGAACTTTGAGTTTATGGTTAAAACTACCCTAGCTGGACATAGATTGAGGTTAGCCTGGCTGTTCATCAACATCCTGTGTCAAAAGAAAGGAAGGAATCCCCCCCCATAGTATTTTATCTCTGATCTTATTTAGAATGACTCACATGGGGACAATAAAAGATAGTTTGGGGTAGGCAGAGGCAGAGGCAGGCAGATTTCTGAGTTCGAGGCCAGCCTGGTCTACAGAGTGAGTTCCAGGACAGCCAGGGCTACACAGAGAAACCCTGTCAAGAAAAACAAACAAACAACAAAAAAAAAAAGTTTGGGGTACTGGAGAGACAGCTCAGTGGTTCAGAGCACTGTCTGCTATTCTAGAGGTCCTGAGTTCAATTCCCAGAAGAACATGGTGGCTCATAACCATCTGTAACAGGATCCAATGCCCTCTTCTGGTATGTCTGAAGACAGTGTACTCACATATATAAAGTAAACAAATCCTTAAAAAAAAAAGACAGTTTGACTTTTAGTCACTTTTACTATTTTAAAATTCAATACAGATACAACAGTCCCATATTCTCCAAGTCAAGATAGACTCTCTGACAGTCCCCGAATGCTGCTTGCCATGTTAAAAAAAAGATGCGATATTTTTAGGGGTCTCAAGTTCAAATACCCTCAAGTATCTGTAAGCAAGTGTGCGAAGCTATGTATGGGGCTGTGGTGTAGAGTCTGGAAGATGGAAGAATACATGATAGGTGGAAGGCACTCACATTTAGTCTTCTTATTTGACACCCGTCTACCAGGAGAGCTAACAGTTTGTGATGATACTGACTAATCCACAATTGGACGACTTCTGAATGTTACCTGCTAGTCCATTTAGCTTTGCCCAAACCTTTTGTATCATGGGTCACCAATAACTATTCCCACATGCTTTAGAACAACCCAGTTGTCCTGGCACACTGTAAACATACAGAGCAGTAGATCTGTATAGGGTGAGTGAGCTCCGGGGATTTAGCTCAGCTGATGCAGTGCTTGACTAGCATCCAAGATGGACTGAGTTGGATTCCCACCAGTCCAGGGTCATCCTTGACTACACGGTAATTTTGAGCCCAGCCTGGGCTACATGAGACCCTGTCATAAAACAAAACAAGTGATAACACACAGAACACTATACAGAGATTTCTAAGTATGATTTGGAAATGAAGTGAACATAAAAGTAAAAGAGTGCCTTAATTTTACATTAAGATGGGAGGTAAAAATCAGATGGATACTGATTCCTGAGCCAGTGAGAAGACAAGAAGAAACCTGAGAATCCTGGGAAGTAGAGAACTGAAGTAGATGGTCCGTAAGTGAGACGTGAATCTAAGCCCATTCTGCTTCCTGGTGTGTGGGGTAGGGTAAAAGAGATGGGCTGCCCTGTCAGACCCAGTCTGAAAGTATAGCTCTGCGTGAGGTTCAAGAGTAGGTTCACGGGCTGGTGAGATGGCTCAGTGGGTAAGAGCACCCGACTGCTCTTCCAAAGGTCCAGAGTTCAAATCCCAGCAACCACATGGTGGCTCATAACCATCCGTAACAAGATCTGGCGCCCTCTTCTGGAGTGTCTGAAGACAGCTACAGTGTACTTACATATAAGAAATAAATAAAATCTTAAAAAAAAAAAAAAGTAGGTTCACAGTTTGTATCAGACTGTCATACTTGAGTGGGTAAGCATGCTTTCTGCAGGAACATCTGCAAAACAACTTTTAAGTGGCCAGAGGCTAGTGCACTTACCTAGCATAGGAAGGTCCCAGGCTCAACCCCCAGGGCACACACACATACATATGTGCACACACACATAGCCAGAGAGATGTTTGTTGAAGTTCAGTTTTTGATGGCAGTAGAGTAAAAGCAATATAAACATTCCAAAATAAGGACCAGTTACATAAAGTTATGTGACATTCATTGAGGGGATACTGTTCAATCTCAAAAGAAAATATTGTTAGGAGATGTTGGTGGGGTCTCCCACCTCCACTAACCACTCCTCCTCCACAGGCATACCAGAGTTACTACCCAAATCTCCCAGAATGCAGCGTCGTCAGACCGCCCTACTTCGTTGTCATCACCGCCCACTGTCACCGCCCAATGTCGCCCGGACCAACCACTGATGTCGTCACTGCCCACTCATTTGGACCCGCCTTCCAGACACAGCTCTGCTCATGATTGGACCGCACGCCATACAGAGAGACACAGAGGGACACGCGGGAGAGGGCTAAGGGATCTTCCGTGTCCAATTAATAAATAATGTTCTGATCAGCACAAACCGCCAGAGCATTCGTTTTTTCCTTGCAGCTCATTCTAATCTTAGGATGTTTAGCCCTTCAGTACGAACCCAGTCCAAGGTGTTTTCTGCCCATGCAGACACACACAAGTGGCGTGACGCAGAAATACACAAGGATCTAGTTAGATGTGGTTTAACATGAAAAGATGCTCCTGTTTCATGTAAAAGTGGGGTATGGATGTGTGATACAGTGACTCCAGGTCAGTTTCACTTCTGTGAAGTAATGTTCAACAATGCTAAAGATTAACATAATGCTAATAAACATGAATGTTAATTACAGTTAATTATTAAATTAATATATAACATGTAACTGCCCATACTATAAGATATAAATAGATAATTATAATTACTAATTACAAAATCAATAATGTTGATAAACATATGTTAATATGTTACAATGTAATAATGTTACCTTTGTGAAATAATCAATAATCAATATTCTTAAAGGTTAAAGATCTTTTCTGTTAAAGATCTAGGCTTGGAGGCCAGAGAGACGGCTCTGCGGTTAAATGCACATTGCTCTTCCAGAGGGCCTTTTGGTTTCTAGCGCCCACATCAGGCAGCGGACAGCTGCCCTGACTCCTGCTCTGGGGGCTCTGACTGCTCTTCTGGCTTCTGCAGCCGCTGCACTAATGAGCACCATCCCACACAGAGACATATATATGCATATAATTTTAAAAGTAAGAATCCAGGCATGGTGGCTCTTGCCAGTGATCTTGAACATCTAAGTTGGAGGCAGGAGAATTGCTCTGAGTTCAAGGCCAGCCTGGACTACAGAGTGGAACTCTGTCTCAAAAAAAAAAAAAAAAAAAAAAGCAGGGGCAGGTGGATCTCTGTGAGTTCCAGGTCAGCCAGAGCTACATAGTGAGACCTGGTCTCAGAAAAACACAACACAACACAACAAGCCATATTTCTCTCTAGGTGACAGCTCCCTGGAGGTCCGTGATTTCTCTCTGCTCATCTGTGTTTCTAATCTTCCTCAACGAACATGTTCTGCTTTTGTCTTAAAGTTTAAAATTATGCTTGGGGGACTGGAAAGATCACTCAGCGGTTAAGAGCACTGGTGGCTTTTTCACAGGACCTGGGTTCAATTTCCACATGGAACCCAGTGGAATATGGAGGCTCACAACTGTCTATAACTCCAGTTCTAAGAGATCCAATGCCTTTTTCTACCCACCTTGGACACCAGGCATGAACATGGAACACAGACATACATATAAGCAAGACCCATACACATAAAAATAAAGATAAAATTACATTTGGGAAGCAGAGGCAGGTAAAGCTCTGTGAGATCAAAGCCAGTCTGGTCTACATAATGAGTTCCAGGTCAGCCTGGTCTACATGATGAATTTCAGGCCAGCCTGGTCTACATAGTGAGTTCCAGGTCAGCCAGAGGTACACTGTGAGATCCTGTCTTAAAAATATTTATTTGTATGTGCACATGTGCACATTGAACAACTTTGAGGAGCTGGTTTTCCCCTTCTGTTGTGTAAGTCCTAAGGGTTGAACTTAGGTCAGGAGGCTTCATGGCCAATGCCTTTACCAGCCAAGCCATTCCCCTGCCTCTGCTTTTTTGTTTTGTTTGTTTGAAACAGCTCCTTTCATCTCTCTATGTAGTATTGGTTGTCCTGAAGCTCCCTATGCAGTTCAGGCTGGCCTTAAACTCAAGAGATACTCCTGCCTCTGCTTTTGTTTTTTTGTTTTTTTTTCGAGACAGGGTTTCTCTGTGTAGCCCTGGCTGTTCTGGAACTCACCCTGTAGTCCAGGCTGGCCTCGAACTCAGAAATCCGCCAGCCTCTGCCTCCCGAGTGCTGGGATTAAAGGTGTACGCCACCACTGCCCGACTCTGCCTCTGCTTCTTGCATGCTGGGGCTAAAGATGTGCACCACCACGCCCAGTCCAGGCCCTGCTGTTGTAATAAAGACCAAATAAGGGGTTGTCAAGGTGGCTCATCTGCCCTTGCAGAGGACCTGGGTTCCACCAGCTCACCACCGTCTATAACGCCTCCTGGGTACCAGGCACGCACTTGGCTCACACAAAGACACGCAGGCAAACACTCATACACATAAAACTAAAATGTAATAAGCATTTGTTGCTTGTGTGGCGATGGATAGGCAGAAGTCAGAAGCTGAGGTAGGAGGATTGAGGTGGACTGGGAAGTAGCAAGGTGGACATAAAGGATGTGCCAAGTGCTGAAGGAAGGTGGGAGGTGCTGGAGGGGACAGGCAACAGGGAACCTGGGATAGTTCGGGCACAAGTGAGATGACAGAGATTGAGAGTCACAGCCAGTTCCTTGACTCCTATCCACAGCTCTAGCACGGCCCTTCATGACAGACCGGCATGGATGAAGCTCTGGAGGGGGATTTAGATCTATCGATGTTACCCACATTCAGCATACTTAAAGTGGAAGATTGGGAGAGGAACGCGGGACGGAGCGACCGCTCGTTAGTAGAACTGTCCAAATGGTGGCGCTGTAAGCCAGGAAATCAGAGCGCGGCACCGCGGCTGCTGGTTAGAAAGAAGCCGCTGCGTTTGCAGCTAGAAGGCCACCAGGGGGCAGAGAGAGGTAAGGGCGGCTAGGGCCGGGACCTCAGCTTCTATCAGTAAAGTGGAGAAGCTGTGTGAGGACAAAGCAATAAGCAGGTTTGGAATGAAATGCCTGAAGGGACAGTTCGAACGGCTATCCAAAGCGAAGCTTCAGACTTCCTCTGTTCCCCAGATATGCACTTGCTCAGAGCCTGGCTCTCTCAGATGTTTGGTCTTCTCTTCTGTCTCCCTCTTTATTTCTTCCTTAATATTGAGCACCTCTGGTCACCAGAGTCCGAGAAAGCAAAGAAGACATCCATGAGGATGAAGCAGGAGGGGACTGAGTGTGTGTGAGCATGTGCCAGAAAGCAGGGTGGGGAGCAAAGGCTTTATTTGGCTTACATTTTCAGCTATCACTGAGGGAAGTCAGGCGGGAACCCAATCAAGGCAGACAGCTGGAGGCAGGAGCTGATGCAGAAGCCATGGGGGGGGGGGTGCTGCTTACTGGCTTGCTCCCCCATGGTTTGCTCAGCCTGCTTTCTTATAGAACCCAGGACCACCAACCCAGACATGGCACCGCCTACAGTGGGTTGGGCCCTCCAACATCAATCACTAATTAAGAAAATGCCCTAGAGTTGAATCTAATGGAGTCATTTTCTTTTTATTTTTTATTATTATTTTTTATTCTTCGAGACAGGGTTTCTCTGTATTGGAGTCATTTTCTTAACTGAGGCTCCCTCCTTTCAGATAACTCTAGCTTGTGTCAGGTTGACATAAAACTAGCCAGCACAACATGTCTAGGGAGCATGTTCAAGGTAAAGAAGCCAGCCTAAGTGCTGCTCGAAGTGCTGCTCGAAGGGATGCAGAGGAGGAGGGAGAGGAGGGGGAGAAGGCAGGAAGACACAGGAAGTGACGTTAGAAGAGGGGGCGGGTCCAGACCTTGGCCAGGCTTTTCCACCAGCCTAGGATGCCCTTCCACACCGTATGTGCATTCATTTCCAACGGGATCCTTAAGGGCCAACTCGGAGGTCACCGCTTTCCTGATTCTCCATGACAACTTTGTCTCTCTTTTAATAGCTGGATCATAATTTATATTCCTGGACACTAAGGGCAGACGTCTCACAGCAGTGCCAGCAAGGTGTCTGGCCCAGTACAGACAGGATAGACACGCGGACTAGTGAATGATGTGTTGATTTCCTTCACCTTTCTTTTATGAAAGATGTATTGCGTTTAAACCGTGCATATGTATTGGTGTGTGTGTGTGGTGTGTGTGTGTGTGGTGTGTGTGTGTGCGTGTGCATGTGTGTGTGTGTGTGTGGTGTGTGTGTGTGTATGTGTGTGGTGTGTGTGTGCGCGTGTGTGGTGTGTGTGGTGTGTGTGGTGTGTGTGTGTGTGTGGTGTGTG
>NC_034606.1:66592382-66600769 GCF_900095145.1 Mus pahari | reverse complement strand
GTGTGTGTGTGTGTGGTGTGTGTGTGTGTGTGTGTGTGTGTGCGCATGTGTGGTGTGTTTTATTTGCACAAAGATGCTCTCAGAGACCAGAGGTGTTAGATCCCCTAGACCCGGAGTTGCAAAAAGAACAGCAAGACTCTTAACCCCTGAACTCTCCGCCCTGAATTCCGTGATCTCTCTGTTGAGGAGAGCGTGGAGAGAGGCAGACTGACTGAGAGACTTAGGTATTTCCCTCCGAGGCTATGTCTGATATTTTGTACGTGAGTATTCTGGGGTGTGGAGGTGTGTGTCTGCTTGAGAGTGTGTGTGCGTGCGTGCATGCATGCGCCTGTTTGTCCTTTTAGGGCCCTGAGACTTCCAGGCCTTCTCATGTTATCTCAGGAAATGCATCTCAAGGGATGATTTTAGAGTAGATGAGGAAAGAGAAAATGGAGACAGACTCCGGTTCTTTGTCCTTCCAGCGGGCCAGGCATCCAGAGGGCAGGGTCAGAGGTGCAGGCAGGGGTGGGGTGGGGAGGGTGCCACGCTGAGGGAAAGTCTGGCTGAATCTCTCTGCTTTCTATAGAAAGAACACATTGCAGTTGTTTTCTCATGAAGATGAGAAGCTGCAGGGTCCAATGGAATGTAAACAGCAGATAAGACTGCCCCCCTCCAAGTAAAGTTCTACTTTCTTTAATCTAGAATACATACCACGTTCTCTCTCACAATTTGGTTTTGGTCCCTTTAGCCTCTGTAGTCAGGTTCCTAATCTACCACCGCCCCTTCCTCAGCTTCTGTGTCTCTCTTTGGGCCTCTCTACCCTGTTATAGTCTCCTTTTACTTATGACCTGAGCATCTGGACTTGGAAGGGGTCTCTCATTTAAGTCAGTTAAATCTCTTAAGTTAAATCTCTTAAATTCTGGCTAGAAGGTTCTGCCCCTCCCATTGCGGGATTCTCTCTTGTCTCTTTTAGGTAGAAGAGAGCAGGCTACATCTTGACACAAGTACAGTGTTCTTCAAATAACTGATGCCCCAGATAAAAAGGGGTCATCTTCTCTGGCCAGCTGTGAGGCCAGGCTCTCCAGCTACGGAAAGAACAGTCTCTCTGAAGGGAGCCAGCATAGGGAGAGGAGAGGGGTGTCAGAGGAGAGTGCCCAGGAGCTGAGAGCTAGGAGAGGGAGGCTTCAGGGAAAGAGAGTACAAAAAGGAGCAGAAGAACCCCTGGCAGGAGCTGCCTTATGCAAGTGTCTTGGGAGAGCACAGGGCTCAAAGGGGTCTGGGAGAATTAAGGAAGGAGCCAACTATGGGGGGGCGGGTGGAGATGGAATGTGGGGATAAGATTAGATTTTGTTTTTAACTTTGTGAAGCTCAATGATGTTTACAGAGCCAGGAGGGAGTGGAGACAGAAGGTGTGTGTGTGGGGGGGAGTGGGGGGAGGAGTTTGAAGGTAACCCGAGGGAGGGAGGGATAGAGGGATCATTGTGGACTGTTATCAGCAAAGGGCCAGGTGAAGGGTCATGCCCCATCTCCCTCCCTCCACCCCCACTCCAAGTCCTCCTTGCCCTACCTACAGGCCTGTGTTTGGGGGCTGGTCATTTGGCCTGTTTGTGGCTCAGGAACCACAAGTTTATATTTCTAGAAAAAATTTCACATTATTTATCTGATTGGAGGGGGGGTGGGAGACCCAGGTGTCAGGGTGTGGGAGAGGAAGGGGGCAGAAAACTTTCAGGAGTTAATTCTCTCCATCACTCAGGTCCGGGGACTGAACTCCGGTGATCATTCTTGGCACTTTTATCCACTGAGCTATTCTGCTGGCCCAGACACTTGCTTATATAAATGTGTGTGTCATGCTTCTAAATGTGGGGAGAGGAAATTCTACATTTTTAAACCAACATTTCTACTTCATAACGTCTGCCCCCTCCAAAAATGGCTCCCACTTTAATTCTACAAAGGAAGATTTCCCTGAACCCACCCAGATGACTCTGTGAGCCCTCATGGCTTTCAGCGCTCCCTGTCTCTGTCCTATGCTATATTCACCTATCAGCATGTTACCCCCCCCAAGCTCTCTCCCCTCCCCCCTCCCCATGACCCTCCATCTCTGTAATGCTGGGCACAACCTTTTGTGACAAAGAAGAGCTGGCTCTCAGGCTCCTAGCTTTTCCTGTGGGCAAGTCTTCCTGGTGTAGGCATGGACATGATTTTTTACACTTCAAGACAGCAAGGCTGCACTTCCTCCATAAAACTCTGGCTGTAGGAAAGGGGAGGGGAACTTGTATGAAGGATCAGGTGGAGGAGGGGTGTGTGTGTGTGTGTGTGTGTGTGTGTCAGAGAGAGACAGAGAGAGACAGAGACACACACAGAGACAGAGAGAGACACAGAGAGACATACAGAGAGACACACAGAGACAGACACAGAGACAGACAGAGAACACAGGGCTTGGGACCTAAGGAGGCCTGTCCCAGCATACCCAGTCCCTGTTGCCTGCCACTCGCTGACATCACCATTACTGTTCTATTGAGTGTAAAATTCCCTTTTCTACTATCATTACTCCTGTTTGGTATGTGCATGTGTGTACCAAACCCAGGGCCCCACATATGCTTTGCAAGTCATCTACCACTGATCTATTCCCACAAGCAATGGTTATTATTATTTTGGTGCTGTGGATGGAGCCCAGAGCCTTCTACACAGTAAGCTCTCTTCTCATTCTGTCATTGGGCTGTCATGGCCTGTGATGGTCCTATGATTGGAATTTCATTCATTACACGAGCGGTAAGCTCCCCCTTAATGTGGGACACACCACATCACACCGGGGTCCTGTGGTTTATTTCTGCATCGGCATGCCCTGAGCCTCTTTGAATCTGGAATTTGAGTTTCTGAGCTTCTGCCAGTTAGACCTGCTGTAAGGCTCCAACATTAAACAGAAAATGGGGTTAGCTGATAAATTTCCAGTCAACCCAAAGCAGCCAGCTTTGAGGTTGAGCTTAGGGAACCTAGGACAGAGAGGACCATGTTGTCACCCACTGTGACTTACTACCAACGCACAAGTGCCAGCTCACCTTTCTAGGATGAGGAGAGGCAGGCCACCCTCCTACTCTAGGGCCAGGCCTTTGAAGCCCTTCTTTTGGGAGCTTGGCACGGTGGGACACACCTGTAGTTTTATCACTACGGCTGCCAGAGGCAGACGATCCGCGTTGTCCTCAGCTGCACAGTTCCTCTGATGCCAGCGTGGGTTGATGTGACAACGGAAACAAGTCTACCTGGTAATCTGCCTCTTTTCACATCTCCATGTTGGTTGGGCTGTACTGCTGGGAATGAAATGACCAGGTTGAACCGTTTAGTGCTAAGAGGCAGGTTTTCGAACATGGCCTCAAACAAAAGAAGAGAGGCCCCGAGGCCAAATCTTCATTTTGTCAGTGAGGGAAACTGTCTATGTTGGACGTGGTAGCATACACCTCAGCAATATCCGCACTGGGGAGGCTGGGCAGGAGGACTGAAAGGTTCAAAGTCAGCCTGGGCTATGCTGTGAGCTCCAGGCCAGCCCAGACTGAAGAAGGGCCAGAGATATAGCTCGATCGAGGGTGTTTAGCATACACAGAACCCTGGGTTCAGTCCACTGGAACTGCGTGAATAAACTGGTGCTGTACAGCTGTAAACCCCATGATAGAAGGTGGAGGCATGAAGATCAGAAATTCAAGGCTTCAAGAGACCCTGGTTTTGTGTGTGTGTATGTATGAGACACAGAGTGAGACACAGACAGACAGACAGACAGACAGACAGACACACACACACACACACACACACACACACAGAGAGAGAGAGAGAGAGAGAGAGAGAGAGAGAGAGAGAGAGAGAGAGAGAGTCCAATACTCCAGGCTGATGTGACCAGAGCACATTTCTTTTTGCCCAAACTGTTTTCTTCCAGCTTAGCCTCTCTTCTAAAACATTGCTTTAATCTACTCAGTCCAATTGTTTGTGTGCATTCTGCTTTCTTCTTTGGGCCTCCTCGAGACTGTTGTTCACGGTGCCCATCATGAATAGAGTGACCTCATAGCATGGTCACGAATTACCCCTGGGTAAAGAAATGATAAAAGCTGAGTTCCTGAAATGTGTTCCACGTGTAGTTCTTTCATCTGCACCAATGCTCAAGGTGTGTGTGTGTGTGTGTGCATGTGCATGCCTGTACGTGTGTGTGTATAGTATGTGCCTGTGTGTGTGAGTGTATGTGAATGTGTGAGAGTGTGTGTGTCTGTGTGTGTGTGTGTGTGTGTGTGTGTGTAGGGCGATTTCCTTCAAAATCCAGGAAGCTCTACCTGGGAGACCTGTGGTGTTCCAGGTATGGCTGCAGCAAGAGAAAGGCAAGGCTATGGCTGATGAGCAAGTGCTACCTTCTCTTGGGCACACAGACTCTAGCCACTATGTACCATCTGGCAAACGGCCACTGACCTGTGCAGCCCAAGTTCTCTATTTTGCCTCTCCCTCTGTCGTGAGTCCTCCCCTCATCCCCAGGAAAGCGTCTCCAGGCCCAACAGCATATAAGATCCTCAGCTCTCAACTTAAACCTGCATCTAGGTAGCATGCCCACTGCCCCTCAAAGGAATTCTGGAACCCAGACGATACTCAGAAGTCAGAACTGTCTTGATTCTAGAAAGGAAATGTGGCATAGGTAACAATTAATAGAGAAAAAACATAGCGAGTTTCAAGGTGACCCTCAGAATCACAGAATTAGCCACACGTAATACTCCTGTGATTAAAACTGAGGAATGTTTGCAATACACAAGATGAATGAAACCCACAGTTCCAGGACAGCTTTTACATGTGAGTTACGAAGAGCTTTCTGGAACTTGGAATGTTTGCATGGAGAAGGGCTGGAGAGATGGCTTTGCAGTTAAGAATGCTTCCTGCAGGCGGGCGTGGTGGTGCAAGCCTTTAGTCCCAGCACTCGGGAGGCAGAGGCAGGCGGATTTCTGAGTTCGAGGCCAGCCTGGTCTACAAAGTGAGTTCCAGGACAGCCAGGGCTACACAGAGAAACCCTGTCTCGAAAAATCAAAAAAAAAAAAAAAAAAAGAATGCTTCCTGCTTTTGCAGGGGACAAGACTTTGGTTCCTAGTACCCATATCTGGTGGCTTACAACCTCTTAACTCCACTCCTGGGAGCTAGTGCCTTCATATGGCCTCCAAGAGCATCTTCAGTCGTGTGCAAACTCACATACACTTATATACATGTAATTAAAAAACAAAATAAATCTTCCCAAAGAGCTTGGGTACTATTGCAATACCCTGCCCCCCACCCCCCTCCATTGAGCTAGAGCAGGAACCCAGAGCCTTCTGTGTCTGTGTGCGAGGCAGATGCACTTTGAGCTCTGTCCTTGAGTTTACTGTGCTGCTTAACCGTGGCTTGCGATTTCTTAGAAGGAGCTTGGATGTCTGCAGAGCTTACTAGGAAGGCAGAGTGGAAAGAAATTCCAGAAATGGGGGCAGATGAGAGCTGGTTCTGGAAAAAGATTGGGCAGTCTTCAGCTTAATCAGGGTTGGGTTGACCAACTGGAGGCAGGCTTTAAAGTCCTCAAGATCCTCAAGAGTGCCCTGTGACCGGGCTCGAGCCAAAGACAGTGCCCCATGGGGACCTGGGCAGAGCCACGCTCTTCATGTAGATGCTGTCCCTTGTCCAGGCCCGGGCCCAGGCCCAGGAGGCTGGAAGGCTAGGATTCCCTGATAGTGGGTGCAGGGACAAGACCCTTTTTGTTAGTGCTCTTGGCTCAGCTTGGCCTCGCTGCGTGACTGGCTGTCCCTGCCAGCTCAAGGTTATCTCCCCAGTGATGTAGCGTCTGGGGCTTGGCATTTGCCTGCCCGTAAACTCTTGGTACTGCTGCAGCCAAGAACAAGGATTTAGTTTCTGGGACCCTAGTCACACAGTTCAGTAAAGTCAGTGAACTTGTATTTATTGAGCACCTCCGGCATGCTAGACTGAGCGGTTGCATATCAACAATTTTGTTCTCTCTCTCTCTCTCTCTCTCTCTCTCTCTCTCTCTCATGTGGCATGAATACCTGAATGCACACACCCCTCAGGTTTCGCTCTACCATAAGTCACGGTCACCACCTTCCTGTGAATATCTGACCACAGCCTTTGTTGTGAATGAAACCTGTAGCCTTTGTTGTGTCTTTGTCTTGTGTTGTGTTGCTTGAAGTTTGGGTGAAGGCTCTCTGTTTTGAATGAGGGCTGAAACCCAGGAGATGACCTTGGGTCCAAGCTGTGCCTCTGCTAGGCACCTGCTTTTCCTTCCTTGAACACGTGGAGAATGTGGGAGTGACCACAGGGGCAAAGAGGAGATGCTAAGTGGTGCCTGGTACCTATAAATATTTGTTCTGAGTCAATAAAAGACTGCAAAATTTATAGTTGCAGCAACTTGTTCTTTACAAAGACTGTTTAGATGACCAAGGAGCACCAGGTGCTATCCATATCTAGAAAACCACTCTACCTTCCAAGTGCTTGGGCTGTAAGCATGAGTCACTACGGCCCCAGTACACCTTTGTGGGCAGATAATGTTTATTCAGTAGCTTTTACAATATATGCTTCTTTTGTCTGGTTGCAGTGACAGATGCTGGGACCTGCTCTGAGGCTTTTGGGGTGTCTGCAGGCTGAGGTAGAGAGAAGTAGGGTGTTACAACTTGAGGAAATTCAATGACTCTCTCATTAGGTTCTTCTTGTCAGTTCAAAGAGGAGCTATAAAGGTGAGAAGAAGCTGACATTTGGAACATGTTTGCAATCTTTTGACTCAGAAGGCAGAGGCAGTTGAACTGGTGGGTGTTCAAAGCCAGTCTGGTCTACATAGTGAGACGCCACCTCAGAAAACCAAGCAAACTTGGCTTTGTGGCAAACACCTTTAACTCTAGCACTGGGGAGGCAGAGGCAGGCAGATCTTGGAGTTGAAGGCCGGCCTGGTCTACAGAGCAAGTTCTAAGACAATTAGGGTGACAGAGAAACCCTGTCTCCCATAACCAAAATCAAAGTGAAAGACTGGGGAAGTGGCTCAGTGGTTATGGGTACTAGCCATTCTTCCAGAGGGCCCAGGTCTGATGGCTACCATCCACTTGGCAGCTCATAACTGTCTGTTACTCCAGTACCAGGAGATCTAATGCCATCTTCTGCCTTCCATGGACACTGCATGCCCACGGTGCACAGGCATACAAGGAGGCAAAACACCAGTACACAGAGAATAAAGAGGAAAAGACGCAACACCACACAACCAAACAAAGGTGGAAGAAATGACTCCCATGGTAAAGAAAGGCACCTGTTTGTAGCCTGAGCTTGACCCCCGGAACTCGTATGGTGGAAGGAAAGAACCAAGCTGGGTGAAGTGGGGCACATCCCTGATCCCAGCGCTCAGGAGGCAGAGGCAGGCAGATCTCTCTAAGTTTGAGGCCGGCCTGGTCTACAGAGCTAGTTCCAGATAGTCAAAGTTACACAGAGAAACTCCGTCTTGAAAAACCAACCAGTCACCAACCTACCAAAACCAAGAGAGGGAGGGAGGGGGACACCAATCCCTGCAAGTTGTGGCTGGCTTTCACCCCACTCAGACAAAGCACATAAAGTTTGTGGGCTTGAAACAGGGTCTCTCTATGTTTCCTGAGCTGTCCTAGAATTTGTGATGTAGATCAGGTTGGGCTCCAATTGAGACATCCGCCTGCCTTTGCCTCCCTAGTGCTGGGATTAAAGGCGTTCACTGCCACACGCGGCTTGAAATAAATAAAAAATTTAAAAGATAGTAAAACAGTCTTCCTTTCAAACTTAAAATACAGATAACAAATCCAAGCTAGAGAGATGCCTGTTGACGGCGACATCTTGTTTATTTTCTTTTTTCTTTTTTTGAAGATGGGAATGTGGTATGGGATTCATATATAACCTTGGATGGCCTGGAACTTGCTTATATTACATACCAGGATGATCTCAAGCTTTCCTGCTCCTGCCTCCTGTGTGCCGGCATTGCAGGCAGGAACCACCAGGCCTGACTAAGGTCCACATCTTAACTCTCTTTCCTTGTGTCTTTTCCTTGGGTGTTTAGCTGCAGAGCCCTTCTTAGCAGGCGATGTGACTCATATTCATTTACTCATTCGCATATACAACGTTTTCAGAGGACTATTAAATCCAGAAGTTTCAATTAGAGTAATTAAAGCATTTGAAAATTAGTCACAGTGGAAGTATTTGTACCATAGAAATTGACAGGCACTACAGGTCACAGGTGCCTTTTACAAACATTTTTCATAGAGGCAGGGGGAGAGGGAAGGGGTAGGGGCTTGCGGAGGGGAAGCTGGGAAGGGGGATAACATTTGAAATGTAAATAAATAAAATAATCAATAAAAAATGAAAAAATGAAATCATATTGGGGTCTCTCTCTCTCTCTCTCTCTCTCT
>NC_034606.1:66580210-66591776 GCF_900095145.1 Mus pahari | reverse complement strand
AGCCTGAGCTGCACCGCACTCTGCTCACGGACACTTACAGCCTGAGCTGCACCGCACTACTTAATACAGTGAGGAACATTAGCCCCTAGCTACTGGTGTGCATTTTAAAATGTAAAATAAATGACATTCCAAAATCACCTCTTTGGTCGTACAGCCACACTGAAAGTTGTATACATGGTTGGCGACTATTGAATACACAGAGGCCATTATTACAGAACGTTCCAGCACAGGTGCTGCCGGAGGCAGCAGGAAGAACAGGTTATGTGATCCAGATGAGACCTAACAAATGAGAGAACTGAGCATTCTGGGTTGGTGCCCCTTCCCCCCTGCCCTGCCCCTGCACCAGGAACCCATGAGACAAGAGCGCTACCACTGAGCTACAGCTTTCAGCCTGTCCTGGGGATTCTAAATGTTTTAAAATTAAAATACACATAACATGGGGCTGGAGAGATGGCTCCATGGTTAGGACTGCTTGGTTTTGTAGAGGGCTTGGGTTTGGTTCACAGCACCCACATAGTGGTTTACAGCCATCTGTAACTCCAGTTTCAGGGGATTTGATACGTTCTTCTGACTTACATCAGGAGCCAGACACTCATGTGGTGCATAAACACACATGCAGGCAAATATTCATATACATAAAGTAAAAGAAAATATATAAATGTATGTATATATAATATACACATATGCATTTTCATAAAACAGAATAACAATTTGTTTTTTCACACAAGATGTATTCTCACCTGATATACCTTACTTTATTCTATGCATTTTACCAAAAAAGTAATGTTTTTAAAAAAGATTTATTTATTATATATAAGTACACTGTAGTTGTCTTCAGACACTCCAGAAAAGGGCATCAGATCTTATTACAGATAGTTGTGAGCCACCATGTGGTTGCTTGAATTTGAACTCAGAACCTCTGGAAGAACAGTCAGTGCTTGTAACCGCTGAGCCATCTCTCCAGCCCTGAAAATGTAATTTTGATTTGATTTATTTCATACTTTCATGCGTATGCATGTTTATATGGAGGTTAGAGATCAATTTCCAATTTTGTTCCCTAGGAGCCAATGTTCTCTTTTTGTTTTTGTTTTTTGTTTTGTTTTGTTTTGGTTTTTGAGACAGGGTTTCCCTGTGTAGTCCTGGCTATCTTAGAACTCGTTCTGTAGACCAGGCTGGTCTCAAACTCACAGAGATCCACCTGCCTTGTCTCCTGAGTACTGGGATTAAAGGCGTGAGCCACCACAGTTTGGCTTACTACTCTCCTCCACTTTTTTTGTGTGTATGTATGTATGTGCACCACATGGAGGTCAGAAGAGGGTGTCAGGTCCCTTGGAAGTGGAGTTATAGAAAGTTGTGAGCCATTATGTGGGTGCAAGAGCAAGAAGTGCTCAAAACGACCAAGCCAAGCCATCTCTGGCCCATTCGCCTGCTTTTTTGGGGGTGGTGGTGGTGTTTCTGTTTGCATTTTGTTTTGTTTTGTTTCCTGAGACAGGGTCTGGAGCTGACTGACTAGGCTGGGTGGCCAGGCAGCTCTTGAGATTTACTTGTCTGTCTGAAGTGCTGGGGTTACACGTGGAAGTGATGGGAGGACGTGGCTTTTCCCACAGGCTCTGGAATCAACCTCAGGTCTTCTTGTTGTGCAGCAAGTGCTTTTGCTAGCTAAGCCATCTCGCAGGCCCTGGGGAAAATATTATGGCATGTGCCTTTACCTACGGAGCCACCTAGATGGCTCAGGAAAACATATCTATACAGCCTGCTTTTCTGATATGTTTGTCAGTTGGAAAGAATTCTGCTTTAAAAAAAAAAAACAACAACATTGTTTCACAAACACGTAAGTGGGGCTGGGCAGGGGTATGCTTCCCTGGACAGGAGCAGTAATAACATGCAAGAGGAGTAAGTTGGGAAGAATAGTGTAGCTTTCTGGGGAAAAAAATGGGCTGGGCAGTGGTGGTGCACACCTTTGATCCCAGCACTTGGGAGGCAGAGGCAGGCGGATTTCTGAGTTTGAGGCCAGCCTGGTCTACAAAGTGAGTTCCAGGACAGTCAGAGGTACAGAGAGAAACCCTGTCTCGAAAAACCAAAAAAAAAAAAAAAAAGGGAGTGTGTGTGGCAGGGTGGAACTCTGGTTGTACCACAGGGGCTGTAAGTTTACCCTCCATACCTGGTGGCTTCTACATCTCTACCTTTCTCCTCTTTCACCTACCTGTGCCTTCCTAGCCCTTTAGTATGGCCTCGAGTGTAAATCATCTCTAGCAGGAAACAGAGGCGGCCTCAGGTACAAATGTATGTAGAGAAGGGGCCCAGGAGGTCTTCACGTCTTCTGAGAGTGCGCCATGTGGATAAGGTTGTCAGTCTGGCAGGAGTCCCTCTGACCCTGGTGTCTGTTGGCCCAGAAGTTCTGTATGCTTTAGTCCTAGAGCAGTGTAATGTGCTCAGTCTCCCATGGTTCACCCTAAGGCCCTTCTCCTGCAGTACCAGCTACTTGAACACGCCCTGATCAGGTCTTCAGGAGGAACAATCCCCTGGGGACCTGAAAGTCCCTGCAATTCTAACCTCTCTGCCCCAGGGGAGGGGGTGCTCTTGGGGCTCACTCTGGCCTAGAAGGAACTTGTCCCCACATAGGTGGGTCTAGGCCAGAAGTGGAGCAAAATCCTTGCATATGCTTGGGCCTTCCTCCCCCTGAGTTAGGCACGAGTCTGAAATCCCTCGCAAAGGAAATCTATGGGACAGAGACCTGGGTTTGGCTCTAGTGGGAACCCAGGTGGATACTTACTGAAGCCCAGTAGGAGAGCCCGGTTACAGTGTCCAATGGGGGCTGCGGTGAAATGAATTTCATTCTGAGGATGGATGTCAGGAAGATCATTAAGAGGATATATACTCAGGGAGGCCAAACTTCAACCATTCATCTGCTAATTTTGAACATATTTTTGGCAATTTACTATATGCCAGATACTGTGCTTGATGGAATCACACCCAGGGAAGATACAAACCAAACACCCTGTTCTACTGAGATCCCAGGATTGCAGAACATGTGGAACTATAGAACTTCACAGCCTGTTCAACACACCTTATTCCAGGTGGTCCTCACAACGCCCCTTAAAACAGTCACGGTAGGCCAGCCTGTGTCTTCTTACATATCAGGAGGGAACTTCTCAAGCGCCTCTGCCTCGGAGGGGTGGGGGGGGGAGGGGAGGTCAGGCATTGCACATAGCACAGTAGGAAAACACTCTACTACTGAGTTATGTCCCCAGCCTTATTTCTGAAAAACAGTTCCAGGCAGAGACTGACTTATGGTAGCAGAAGTTATGGAAGGGCTGTGACAAGGATTCAGACTGCATACACACACACAAACACACACACACACACACACACACACACACACACGCATTTAATCCTCTCCACGGACCCAAGAAGAATGAACTCTCTTTAGTCTTATCTTCAGATTACACAGGGCAGGAGAGATGCACAAGCCTGGTGACCAGAGTTCCACCCCACGAACCCACTTAGAGGTGGAAGGAGAGAACCACTCCAGCAAGATGTCCTCTGGCATCCATACACCCGTTGTGGCACACACATGCTCCTCCCCATAACACACACCCACAGGCCCACACCAATAATGATAATAAGCATAGTAATAACAAGTAAAAACTAGGACCATGGCTACTATGCAACAGAGAGGCCAAGGCACTTGCTTAAGGTCGCTCAGCCATGGGCTTGAGCGGATTGCGTGTAGCTGAATGCCTGTAAGAAAACTGGCTCTGCCACATCTGGGTCGCAATGCCCTCTCTTCTGTTTCCCTGTTTTCCCAGAGGGCACCTGGCCACCCAGCTGTCTCAGCAGCCCCCCTCCCCCAGGCTGCCCTGGACACCAATAGCCTGATCAGATGGAACCTCTCACTAGCCTCACTCTTGGCTGGGCGCCGCGGAGGGGCAAGGAAGAACTGGAAGAGAAAACAGGCCTGTGCCCAGGTGGGACCCACTGCCAAGATGATAGATTAGAGAAGGTGCTGAACCCAAGCTGAGCTGGAGCGAGGCCGCGGGGCTGGAAGGGCGCACCTGCTTAAAGAGCAGCCTGGGCTCTGCGCCATCCTCAGTCCCGACCCAAACCGCGTGGGGAAGCCGCGTTCCTGCCTGCCCTCCCTTTTCCTCGCCACGTCCTGGAACTCTTGGTAAGGGGTGCATGGTGAGCTGGCTGCCTCGCGGCCCAGCCGCGCATGCTCTGTAGTCAGAAGGTGACGCACGGACGCCGGGGGCTGCCGGCTACCGCAGCTCAGCAGCCCCAGGCTCCAGGTCTCCCTTGAGTCTACTGGAATTCGGGGCACAGTTTCTGCGCCTTCTTTCTTCGCTTCCCGACACCCCTAGCTGGAAGAATCTTCTGATTTCCAGATAGCTCTTGGACTGGAGAGAACCTTCGAGTCTTGTGCTCCAATAACCCCACGCCAATTTCCCAAGAAAAGTTCGTGGGAGCTCTTTGCTATCATAGTTACCCAAAGACGAATTAAAAAAATTTTGGGGGGCTGGTGCGATGGCTTAGTGGGTAAGAGCACCCGACTGCTCTTCCGAAGGTCCGGAGTTCAAATCCCAGCAACCACATGGTGGCTCATAACCATCNGTAACAAGATCTGANGCCCTCTTCTGGAGTGTCTGAAGACAGCTACAGTGTACTTACATATAATAAATAAGTAAATCTTAAAAAAAAATTTTTTTTTGGAGTGTGTGCTCATGTAAGGGTTGGGGTTTGTTTGTTTGTTTGTTTTTTAAAAATCAATCTTGTGGCACACGAATGAAAATCCCATCCTCCCACCCCCAGCATGCGAAACCAGGAGGATAGGTTCTGGGTCCTCCTTGGCAACACAGCCAGTTCAAGGCCAGCCTAGGGAGCAAGCTATCCTGTCTCAAACACACATTCTGTTATAGTTTGGCAAAATCTGTAAGTTCGAGCCTCACAAGCTGGGGGTATGTGATGAATACAAAATCTTTATGTATTTTCATTTTTACTATTAAACATTTTAAATTACACTTATCTATTTGTGTGTGTGTATGTGTGTGTGTACACAAGCCTTGGTGAATGTATAGAGGTCAGAGGACAACTTGAGCAGTTGGGAATCCATGCACTATGTGGGTCCCTGGAGGGAGCTTAGGTTGTCAGACTTGGGACTAATCACCTTTTTTGAGCCATCTTGTATATGTGTATATGTGTTTATATGTGTGTGTCACATGTGTGTGTCCGTGTGTGTGTGTCCATGGAGGACCTCAGATGCTCTGGAGGTGGAGTTACAAGCAGTTGTGAGCCACCTGAGGTGGGTGCTCAGAATCTAACTCAGGTCCTCTGGAATGTTGCTACAAATGCTCTTAACTTGTGGTTTCTTGGTCCGCAGGTCAGTCTATGGGGTGAGAGAGAGAGAGAGAGAGAGAGAGAGAGAGAGAGAGAGAGAGAGGACACTGAGGGGCAAGAGACTCAAAGAATGGAGACAAGACAGGCTATCTGATCAAGTCACGTTTACTGGAAGGCAACTATGGGTATATAAGCACAAGTTGGGGAGTGTAGCTGGAGACACTTACCACAAGTTCAGGATGTGTAGGAGAAAAACAAGATGTTATCAGTGTGTGTTCATTTGTGGTGGGCTTCTTGCAAAAACATCATGCTAGGAAAACAAGTCTCTCGTCAGGGTGGAAAAATACCAACCTGTAAGTAAATAGCCCAAAATGGCTGCAGAGATGATAGCCACTTTCTGGTAAGGGTCAGCTCCCAACAGTTTCTGCCATCCTGTTTAAAATTGCAGTTTGACATCATTATAAAGAGAATTATGCAGTTGTAGGAGGTAAAACAGGGATCCATGTTCTTTTTGCCCAATTTCCTCCAATGTTTACTTATTTTATTTTTAAATAGGTTTCACTCTAGCCCAAGTAGGGGCTTGATCTCACTACATAGGCTAAGCTTAGCCTTGAACTCCTAATCCTCCTGCCCCATCTCTGCAGTTCCAGACTGGATGGTTACACCTGGGGAAATTATAGCACAATATCACAAGATATTGGCATAGATGAGGAGCTCGACATTCAGGCCAGGTGGTACTAGTTTATAATCTCGGCACTTGGGAGGCAGAGGCAGGCAGCTCTCCCGATGAGATCAAGACCAGCCTAATCCATACGTCAGTTCCAAGGCTACATAGTGAGACCCTGTCTCAAAAAGCAAAAAAGACCCCAACATCCCCATGACCAGGAGGACCCCACCTGTTCCTGTATGATGGTATGCATCTCTCTCTGACCCTGTTTCCTGGCCTTCACTAGGCTGTTTCCATTTCAAGAATGTTGCCTAAATGGAATTATATGGCTTGCAGACTTTGGAAGTTGGCTGTTTTCAGTCAGCTAGTTCTCTGGAGATCTACCCAGGCTCTCGAACATCAATAGCTCATTTCTTCTCATAGTCGAGTATTTCACAGGATGGATGGACCCCCATTTGTTTAACTGTTTACCCACTGAAGGGCATATGGACTAGCTCCAGTTTTTACTTGGTCAGAATAAAGCCGTTATTCTTGTAGAATGTTTTTGTGAGTATAAGTTTTTATTTTCCTAGGATAAATGCCCAGAAGTACAATTGTTGTGTTGTATATTTGGTTTTTAAAGAAACTGCCAAGCCATTTTCCACAGTGGCTACACCATTTTTACATTCTGACCTGTGCTCTATATAAGGTCTCAGTAAATTCTTATTTTATTGGGGCTGGAGAGATGGCTCAGTGGTTAAGAGCACTGACTGCTCTTCCAGAGGTCCTGAGTTCAATTCCCAGCAACCACATGGTGGCTCTGTAATGGGGTCTGATGCCCTCTTCTGGTGTGTCTGGAGACAGCCACAGTGTACTATATATATAAAATAAGTACATCTTTAAAAAGTTATATGTATGTGTGTTTTGCCTGTGTGTGTGTATGTATGTATATAATGTATCATGTATAGTGGTCTCAGAAGCCAAAAGAGGGCATAGGATCTCTTGAAATTGGAATGGCAGACAACCATGAGCTGATGTGGGTACTAGGGGCAGCAAGTGCTCTTAACGAATGAGCTATCTCTCCAGCTCCCTCTTCCCCTTGTGATTCTAATACACATTTCCCTAGTGACTAAAGATGCTGAACATCTATCTTCTCATGTGTTCATCTGTCATTTCTGTATTCTCCTCTGGGGATATTTTTGTATTGGCTTGACAAAAACTAGAGTCAATTGAGAAAATGCCTCCATAAGATAGGGCTGTAGGGCATTTTCTTATTTAGTGATCAATGGGGGAGGCCTCAGTTCATGGTGGGTGGTACCATCCCCAAGCTAGTGGTCCTGGGTTCTATAAGAAAGCAGGTTGAGCAAGCCATGAGGAGCAAGCCAATAAGCAACATCCCTCCATGGCCTCTGCATCAGCTCCTGCCTCTAGGATCCTGACCTGCTGGACTCCCTGCCCTCACTGTTTTTGATGATGTATGAAGCATTTGTATATGGAACCAAATAAACTTCCAGGTTGCTTTTGGCCGTGGTGTTTCATCACAGCGATAGTGACCCTGACTAGGACAGTGTCTATTCCCTGTCAGCTTTCTAGCTGAATGGCTTCACGCTGAGTTCTGGAGTCCTTCCTGTGTTTTGTGGTTGTCATCACTGGAAGGGTTGCAAACTCTCTCCCAGTTTGCTGCATGCTCATTTTCATGCTTGCATCCTCTCTGCCTCCCTCTTCCCTTCCCCCTCCCTTTCTCTTATACTAGAGGCTAACCAGCCCCTCAATCACTGAGACACCTCTTGTCTTTTTGGTATTTTGTTTTTATTTTGAGACAGGGTCTCACCAAACTGTCTAGATTACCCTTGAACTCACTGTTACCTAAGCTGGCCTTGGATGTTTGAGCTTTCTTGGAGTGCTACAGGCTTTTTTTAAAAAGATTTATTTTATTTGTTTCATGTATATGAGTACACTGTTGCTGTCTTCAGACACACAAGAAGAGGTCATCGGATCCCATTACAGATGGTTGTGAGCCACCATGTGGTTGCTGGGAATTGAACTCAGGACCTTTGGCAGAACAGTCAGTACCCTTAACCACTGAGCCATCTCTCCAGCTCCCTACAGACTTTTTAAAAGTACAATTTACCAAGTCCTTGATTTTAAGTGCAACTTACCAAGTTTTGTTTCTATGAGGTGAGGCTATTATAAGCTACCAAGTCTAAGAACTCTGCCTGGTTCTGGATCCCAAAGCTTTTCTCCTACTTTATTTTTTTCCCTAAAAGTTTATAGCTTTCCAAGTGTTTTTGTTTTTCAAGACAGGGTTTCTCTATGTAGTCCTGGCTGTCCTGGAACTCACTCTGTAGACCAGGCTGGCCTCGAACTCAGTAATCTGCCTGCCTCTGCCTCCCAAGTGCTGGGATTAAAGGCATGCGCCACCACTGCCCGGCTCTAGCTTTCCAATTTTTAACTTGAATTTGTTATAATTTTGAGTCGATGCTCGTATAAGGTTGTGCGAAGGGTCGAGACAATTGTTCTTTGCCAGCATTGCCTCCAGCTTCCTTGGCACCGTTTGTTGGAAAGGTTGGGTTATTTTCATGGGATTGCATTTATGCCTTTGTCAAAAAAACAGTTGAGCAAAGGCCAATGTGTAATCCAGCACTGGAGAGGCCTGCCCAGGGGGAGGGCAGGTTTGAGGCCAGGATGGGCAGCACGATGAGATTTTCTCTCTAAACAAAAGTAAGTTGGGCATCTTTGTATGTGTTTCCTGGCTTCCTCATTGTGTTCCCCTGGTGGAGGTGTCTGCCATCCCTCTGCCAGGACAATGTACAGTTTGAATTACTGCACTTATATAATGTCTTCACACCTGCAGATTGTTTCAATGATTCCTTCCACCTTCGATAACAGCCTCATCTATCCTAGCTCTTATATTTATATTTCCAAGATTTAGAGCAATCCTGTCTGGATCTTTAGACCATGTGTGTGGCGGGTGTATGCCTGTAGTCCCACCACTTAGGCGATAGAGACAGGGAACAGGAGTTCAAGATCAACATGACAAGTTGAAGGCTACATCGTGAGTTGTGGGCTAGCCTGGCTACATGAGACCATGTCTCAGAAAAACAAAAACAAAATCCCATTTTACTTGCTGATTTTGATAGCTAGTCTACTTTCTTTTTAAATTTGCTAGTCTTATAAATTTTCTTTGTCTTTTCAAAATAAGTACATCTTTAAGGCTATGGTAGAACACTTGCTTTGAATTCCCAAAGCCCTGGGTTCAGCACCCAATCATAGAAAACAACAACAAAACACATAGTTTTTGTTTGTTTGTTTCATGGACTTTCCCCCTATTTTTCTGTTTTCACCTTAGTTTTTATTTTTGTTTGTTTGAAACTAAGGACTTGCTATGTAGCACAGGTAGAACTTGAACTTGCTTTGCCTTGGTCTCCCAAGTGTACATTACAATAACAATGTATCCCTATTTAAAAAGTGAATGTTCTGTAGACAATATATAATTGGGTCATGCATTTTGAGTTTGGGGATTGCTTTAATACTGTTTGTTTGGAGACAGGGTCTTACATATCCAGACTGACTTCAATTGTAAGTGAGAATGGCCTTCAATTTCTGATCCTCTTGCCTCTGCTTCATGCATGCTGGAGGTATAGCCATAGACCACATCTTGTTTTATGTGGAACTGTAGATGGATCTGCAGCTCCTAGAGGGAGGGCAGAGTAAAGTTTGCTGTATATGGCAAGAGGAAGCAGAGGTGCCTTTGGGAAAAGGAGACCATAAGTGTCTTTAGTAGAAAGATGTGCCCACGTGGGTGTAGAAAGATACACAAACCGGTATAGCAGGTCAGAGAGTGCCCAGGAGTCACAGCAGGCTGCAGAAGCCAGTGAGACAGTTACAAAGTAGCAAGGAGAGATGAATAGTTAGAATGTAGCTGAAGATGCAGAGATGAATAGTCAAAACGCAGCTGAAGATGCAGCCCTGAGAATTTGGAGTCAGATTTGGTGGGTGGCAGAAGCCAGCAGAGACAATCTGATCAGTGCATACTTTGGGAGAGTCAAATCAGCAGCTTGGTTCAGAGTTGCCAAGTCCCTTAGAAAGGAACCCATTCATGCCACTCCCAAGGTTTAGGCACCAGATGAATGAAAAAATGAGCTGAAGACATGTGGCTCCTAGGTATGGTTTGAGGAGAGGGTTTATGGAGGAAACGGGTATGCCAGCCAGGATGTCTCCGTAAGACGTACAGGGGCTGCTGAGAGAGGCTAGTGGGCAGCATTTGCTTTGATGTGTCCATACACCAGTTACAGTTTGTCCCAGGTTTGAGACTGAACAGAAGGTATGAATTTTAAAATTGCTATTTGAGGGGTTGAAGAGATGGCTCAGTAACTAAAAACAAGTCAGATTTTTAAAAGAATGCACTGTTTGAAGCTGGAGAGATGGATCAGTGGTTAGACCTGGGCTCACTTCCCAGGACCCACAAAGTGGCTTATTAGTACAAAATTTTCACAACTCATAAAAATGACACTAAATGTCTATGACTGTATTGTGTGTTTGTGTGAAATGCTGTTAGCATGGATGATTATAGAATCACAACTTATCAACTCAGGAAGCCACTGAAATACTTTGTTTCCTTCATTGATAAGCCTTTAGATTTATTTATTATGTTCACAGTAAGCCAGATGTGATGCACACCTGTAATTCTGGCACACGGGAAGCAGAGGATCAGGGGTTCAAGGCTAGCCACTGGAAGCCTTGTCTCAAAAAAAAGAAAAAAAAGTAAGATAAACAAGTACATTCATCAAATTACCATGCAAATTTGCTTTTGTTTTGTTTGTTTAATTTTAATTAATCTTTTTTTTTACACTCCAGATTTGATTCCCCTCCTGGTGTTTTTATTTTTAATACATATATCAAAGAAGTGTTTTAAAATAAATTTATGATATATCATTAGTAAATATTTGATTTATAGATTCATCTAATATATCTATGAAGCCTTGTTACATAAAATTTTCTTGGGAAAATACAGTCATGAATGGAAGTTTATTTATTTGTGTTTTCTACTTATTTTATGTATATGAGTACACCACTGTTCTCTTCAGATACACCAGAAGAGGGCATCAGACCCCATTGCAGATGGTTGTGAGCCACCATGTGGTTGCTGGGAATTGAACTCAGGACCTCTGTAAGAGCAGTTAGTGCTCGTAACCACTGAGCCATCTCTCTAGCCCCAATTTAAGTTTTTTTTTTTTGGAGACAGGGTTTCACTATGTAGGCCTGGCTATCCTGGAACTCACTCTGTAGACCAGGCTGTCCTTGAACTCAGAGATCTGTATTCCTCTGCCTTCCAAGTACTGGGACTAAAGGCCTAAAGGCCTGTGCTGCCACCACAACTGGCTATGAAAGGAAATTTAATATATAAACTATATATAAATTTGTCCTATATAATGCTACTTTTCCCAAAGATATTTGTTGTCTCATGAAATTTTAGTTTTCTTTTTCTTTCTCTTCTCTTCTCTTCTCTTCTCTTCTCTTCTCTTCTCTTCTCTTCTCTTCTCTTCTCTTCTCTTCTCTTCCCTTCCCTTCCCTTCCCTTCCCTTC
>NC_034606.1:66565211-66580145 GCF_900095145.1 Mus pahari | reverse complement strand
CTTCCCTTCCCTTCCCTTCCCTTCCCTTTCTTTCTTTCTTTCTTTCTTTCTTTCTTTCTTTCTTTCTTTCTTTCTTTCTTTCTTTTTGAGATGGGATTTTGCTGTGTAGCCCTGCTTGGCCTAGAACTCACTATGTAGACCAGGCTGGCATGGAACCATCTAGTCCTCTTCCCTCTTTTGCCTTCTAGACACTAGAATCACAAGTGTGCATCATCATGCCCACTTAGTGGTTTTGTTTGTTTCTTTAGATAAAGCTACCTATAGTCTAGGATGGCCTTGAACTCACTATGTGGGCAAGGATGACTTGAACTTCTGATCCTCCTGCCTCACCTCCTGGGTGCTAGTATTCCCGATGCTTACCACAGGTTTACACCATGTTGGGGATCAAGCCGAGCTACGTTCCCAGCCCTACTTCAGTCTTGTCTGTTATGCAGCTTACCACCTCACACACAGTTCTCAGGCTTGGCTGTACCCCTGTCCCTTTAGCCACAAGCACATTCTTTGCATAAACTGGAGCTGAGTCGCCTTCACTTCCTGCTACCGTTGAGACAACTCATCGAGACCTTAAAGCGAAGCATATTTTCACCTCTCAGTTCTGTAGGCCAGAAGTCTGACCCATGACGCACTGGACTGTCATTAGGTGAGGGTCTGGATGTCTTGCCATCTGGATTCCCATGAGACTGCCCTGTAGCAATGTTACCTGAGGTGGTGTGACGGCAAAGGTGGTGTTCACCATCTAAGGACATACTGAATGTCGTCTGTATCTCCGTCAGGGAGGACAGGCCACTCTGTCTCTCACGATAGAAAGACGTAATCGCCTCTGTCCTGGTTACCATGGCTACTGTGCTCATACCATGGGAACAGAGTCAGAGGTGACTGAGAAATGGAGCTTACCAATAGCAAGACCGGAGCATCCAATGCACAGGTTCTTAAGTTCTTTGTCTCCCAGGGACCCCTGCCCCCATCTTGGTGAGCATTCACAATACATGAGAAGAGTCTTATATTTTTGTCCTACTTCAGTCTGTAACTCCATTTCTGAGAACTCTTGGTCACCAATCCCCCAGTCTCCCAAGTCTTCAAGCATCTGGCCCAAATTAGCCACTATCCAGAAATCAATATGGATCTGACCTTTGGCCACCTTTCCTTCTGAGCATGAGAACCTAAAGGTGGGCCATGAAATAGGAATTAAGAAGTCACATGAGTCTCTGCTCTTTGGATGAGAAGCTGAGTCACATGCCTGGCTCTGAGGCTTTAGATCATGTCTTGTTTGTCCAGGGTGCTTCAGTCTCTTCCACTTGATGTCCCATGGGGCAGTGAATTCTTGCCAGAGTGTAGAAGGCATCCAGAAACCATCTTTGAAAGGAAGGTCCTGAGGCCTACTGTCTGTTACGCTGTGGGCTGGACTAGCTACAGCCTCACACGTCAAAGCTCCGAGGATTTTTGGCAACTGGACAGAGCAGGTGTTTTTGTTATCTTGTGTTTCTTTCTTAGTGGCAGGGACTACAAAGTCCACAGTCCGCAGGAGCCGCCTGGCATTCTTCATGTCTGAACTCCAGAACCGTTAGTAGACTTTGAGTTTTCCAGGGAGTTATATATGGCATAAGTCTGGCATATTATGCATCTAGCCAAGGCATCTAGGGCCTATTAGCATGATATTATCATAGTCTTATGGGATGGTGAGGCATTTAGAACTGCTGGCTTCCCTGAGTTCTCGCTGTAAGTTGGCCAGCACAGCCTGAGCATCCAGACCCCTCTAGAGCATTTGGTTTTCTTTCCCTGCCATAACAGTGTGTGTCAACAAACACAGAATCTTCTGAAGTCCTCTCTCAAAGGCCGATTCTCTCTGAGGGAGCCAACTGAAGTAAACAGAGACACCAATTTAGCCAGTTACTAGGAGATGATTTTCAAGTCCAGTCAAGCCAGGTCCCTTTCTCAAAGTACTCATGATTGCAGTGCACATGCGCCATCCCAGTTGGGGAGCACCTGGAAGCACAAGCATTACTGCAGCTGTCATCCATGGGTCCTGCTCTCTCCCTTCCCTGCCTCTGCCTCTCTGTCCTCACAGAGGGAAGGGCTGGCTGCTGAATAAGTCTTCAGACACACCTGACAGCCCACTTACCAGCTTGTTACCAGCAGCAGTCAAATAGGCAGGAGATGGGCTCCACCCCATTTTTGCCTTTCAGATACTGTTGCTCTGTATCTGGTCACATCCTAGCAACAGAGATGTCTAAGGAATCTACCTTTTAGCTTTTTGGTCTCAAGTGGAAAGGCTCAGATTTGAGTGTCAACCTATCCCATTTACTTCTTTTGATTTTGCCACCAGACAGCCTGGGTTTGAATTCTGGCTTTGTGCATCTTAAGCTGTGAGACTTTGGGAAAGCTGTGTAGAGGCTGGAGGAATGAAGGAGTGTATTGTTCTTGCAGAGGACCCAAGTTCAATTCCTAGCCTCCACATCCGGCAGCTCACAAGTGCCTGTAACTCCAATGGCAGGGATCTGACATTCCTCTGACCTCTTTGGACACACATACACACACACATGTACACACTACTATTACTACTACTACTACTTTAAAAATCAGATATTTTAGCCAGGTATTGAGGAATACACCAGGAATCTCAGAACTTGTGAGGCTAAGGCAGAAGGATTCTAAGTTTGAGGATAGCCTGGGCTATATATACAGTGATTCTCTATATTAATAAATAAAAGAAGCTCAGTGAGGTGGCACATACCTTCAATCCCAGCACTCAGGTGGCAATCTTTACATAGCAAGTTCCAGAGTCGACCAGTCAGAACTACATAGTAAGACCTTGTCTTAACAAAATCAAAAGAAAGAGAGAGAGAGAGAGAGAGAGAGAGAGAGAGAGAGAGAGAGAGAGAGAGAGAAAGAAAAAAAAGAAAGAAAGAGAGAGAAAAATCCAGGTGTGATAGTACATGCTGATAGTCCTAGTACTCAGGGAGCAGAGGCAGGAGGATCACTGCAAATTCAAGGCTGGCGGAGTCTACACAGCAAAACTCTATTTCAAATAAAAGAAAAGAAAGGAAAGAAGGAAGGAAGGAAGGAAGAAAGAAAGGAAGGAAGAAAAAAATGGGGGTAGGGGGTCAGTAGGATGGTTCAATGGGTAAACCTAAGTCTGATCCTGGTACCCAAGTGCAAGGACAGGTGTGGTAGTCATTCCCACATTCCTGAGAGGAAATGGGAGGCAGAGCAAATAGACTTATCTGGAAGCTTTCAGGCAGTCTGGTGAACATGGAATTTCCTGGAGCTAGACTCTGGTAACACAGCAGAACAACCAAAGAGAGAGGTTGCCTTAACAAGGTAGGAGAGACCTGACTCCTGAATGTTGCCCTCTGACCTCCACAGCATGCTGGGACACACACTCATCCACACTCATACACCATTGGACACAGAGGTGGTAATGATCAAAGCAGTGCTGCAGGTTTGTTACACTCATTTACATTTATTTATGTGCATGAGTATTTTGCTTGCTTGTGTACCAGTGCATGCCTGTGCCTTTGGAGGCTAGAAAAGAGCACAGAATTCCCTGGAGATAGATTCCTATAAGCTGTGATGTGGGTGCTAGGAACCAGGTCTTCTACAAGATCAGAAAGTGCTCTTCACTGTTAAACCATCTCTCCAGCACCTATAATCTTTATTCATTTATTGGGTGGTGGTGCCTTTAAGCCCAGCGTTGTGAGGCAGAGGCATGTGCATCTCTGAATTCAAGGGCAGCCTGGTTTACAGAGCAAGTTCCAGGACAGCCAGGATAGTTTTCAGGAGTCAGTTCTCGTCTACCTTGTTAAGGCTTTTCTCTCTGTCTCTCTCGTAGGTTGTACTGTGATGCTGCAGTCCTTTTCTCAAAAAAAATTTTTTTTTTAAAGAGAAATACTGGATTGGAGAGATGGCTCAGTAGTTAAGAGCACTGACTGCTTTTCCAGAGGTCCTGAGTTCAATTTCCAGCACCCACATGGTGGCTCACAAACATCTGTAATGGGATGCGATGCCCTCTTCTGGTGTGTGTCTGAAGACAGCTACAGTGTACTCATATAAATAAATAAATAAAAAGAAAGAAAGAAAAATACTTTGCCTTTGATCCTTCACACTGCTTGATTTACAGGGTTGAGCGGGTTAACACAGCACATGTCAAGAGCTTGGTGCTGTATCTGACTCAGAAAGTGCTCACTGAACGCTGGTTATTGTGACGACAACTATGTGATGACTACCGTTATTGCCACTGTTAGAACCTTTCCAGGAGGATGACGGCGTGAATAACATACTGTTTATCTTCAAGGTGTTTATAACCTCATGAGAGAGGTGACATAAATAGCCAAGTGTGTCGGGTTGCAGATTAAAACCATAACAGCTGAAAAAGGCAAATCTGAAGCTCAAGAAATAGAGCTGGGGGGATGGAGATGTGGGATTTCTCGGTGGTTAAGAACACTTGCCGCTTTTCCACAAGACTAGAGTTTGAATCCAGCACATCAAGTGTCAGGTGACTTACAGTTCCTGGGGATCCAGAGCCCTCGTCTGGCCTCTGTACACACACCACCACCACCACCACCACCACCACCACTAAATAACAGTATAATAATAATAATAATAATAATAATAATAATAATAAATAGACCTGGACACAAACTGATGGCCCAAGGAGAGGGCTCAGAGGGCTGACAAAGCAGGCAGGCAGGCAGAGGTTAGGGTCAGCAGTGAAGTGACTCTGGTCTTCACAGGAAAAGGTCCCAGGCCACAGAGGCTGAAAAGACAAGCACAGAGGAACACAGAAGAAGCTGCTGGATGTCAGTGCTGTCCCTTGGGCAGTGTAGAGCACAGGAGAGGTAGGGAGAGAAACTTTGGGTACGGCAGCCTGGCCGGCTACCCTTTCTTTATAACGTCCTGAGGGTTTTCTAAGGAAGAAGGATCGTGGTGGAACTATCAGGAAGTGGTGTGGGCGAGGATACTAGCTTACACCCAGGATCATGTCCTTCCTTTCTGCTGTGCCAGCTCTACACTCTGACCTCCCCCAGCCTTGACTCAAATGTCACCTTTTTCTACCCAGTCTACCCTGCCTAATAGTCTCCTCCTCCAAGATCTCAAAGCCCTAATCCCTGGGGCCTGTGAACATGTTACATGACCTAGCAAAAGAGACTGTGCTGCATAAACCAGGCATCGTGAGGTGGAAAGAAGGAAGGAAGGAAGGAAGGAAGGAAGGACAGAAGAGGGTGGAGTCAGGAAAAGATAGTAGAATTGTGGGCTAGAGAAAGAAGAGAACCCAAGGAAAGAGTTGTGTGAACGAGGAAAGTGTGTGTGTGTGTGTGTGTGTGTGTGTGTGNGAGAGAGAGAGAGAGAGAGAGAGAGAGAGAGAGAGAGAGAGAGAGAGAGAGACTCTGATGGAAAGATATTGTGATTTGAGGGATGAGGGTACAGATCAGAGGTAAAGAATTTACCAAGAATGTTCAAGGCCCTTGGTTCAAATCCCAGCACCCCCACCCCCCTGAAACCACGCTTTTCTATTATTGGTGGTTGGAGGTGGAACCTTTAGCCAAGGACACAGGTAAACCAGTAGACAGTGTACGAGGCAAGGAAGAAAAGGTCCTGTCACCTCAGCTCAGAGCTCTGAAGACTGACTGACGGGCTTGTGAAGAGACGCGGCGCACCGCTCTCACGGGAAGATTGGTTTGTTGTGGCTCATATTTCTCTGTTTATGAGGCAGTCCTTGCTATGTAACTCAGGCGGGCCTAGAACTTGCTGCATGGTCCCGGTGGGTCTCAGACTTGCAGTCATCCTCCTGACTCTGCTTCCTGAATGCTGGCATTCCAGATGTGGCTCCACTACACCTGGGTTTTGGGCAAGTATTTACCACAGTGACAGGAAATTCATATCAGCCACTGCTCCTGACTCCCCAGTCTTGATCTGCTTTTCTCCACAATACTTGTTTCTAATATGCTATACAATTTATTTTATTTACCTTGAATTGTCCCTCTCTATTCGCTAGTATACGAGCTCTATAATAATGATATGTATACACAATATATTTATATTTTCCTCAGCCCTGTATCCCTGGTGCATGGAGCTGTTCTTGAATGGATGCTATGTGACATATCGAGTGGGGGATTGGAGCAGAAGCAAAGATGGCTGCAGTGTTTGTTTTCCTGGCACGCTATGGATTCCTGAAACTTTACAGAATGGAGCAAGGCTGGCCTTCGGAGCTGTTTGGGAGGCTCAGGGAGGAGGATCACAAAGGCTTGCCTGGGCTACAGAGTAAGTTCAAAAGCTAGCCTGGGTGACTTATCAAGACCCTTTCTCAAACCAAAATTGAAACCAAAACAAAGAATTGGTGGTATAGCTCAGTGCTATAGTGTTTGCTTAGCATGCACGAGGCTCTAGGTTCAATCCCCAGCAGAACTTTTGTTTGTTTGTTTGTTCGTTTGTTTTGAGACAGTCTCACTATGTAGACTAGGCTGCCCTAGAGCTCACAGAGATCTCTGCCTCTGTCTCTGAAGCACTGGAATCAAAGGCCAACCCCACTGTACTCGGCTCAGTACCGTAATGTACAATGCCCACCTTTTTCTTTTCCTTCCTTCCTTTCTTCTTCCTTCCTCCCTTTCTTGTTTTCTTTATTTCCTTTTTCTTTTCTTTTCTTTTCTTTTCTTTTCTTTTCTTTTCTTTTCTTTTCTTTTCTTTTCTTTTCTTTTTGTTTGAGACAGGGTTTCTCTGTGTAGCCCTGGCTGTACTGGAACTCACTCTGTAGACCAGGCTGTCCCGGAACTCAGAGATCTGCCTGCCTCTGCCTCCCAAGTGCTGGGATTAAGGCATGTGCCACAATAATCTAGCCAACTCCCCACCCCTTTAAAAAAAATTGTGTTAGTTATAACCAATTTGGAAGATGTTGACAGACACAGATTTGGAAACAAGTCTCCAATCTTCATTACTCCCCACACCAAATCAGGTGCAACCATTAATTCCAGTTTCTTAATTATCTGTCAGGAGATCTTTGCATAATTGTAGGAATTATCTAGCAACAGAGTTTTATTTTTGTCCCAAGGGCATCATGTGATAGATACATGCTGCTTGCAGTTTTCTTTACTGTTGACTAGTTTATTATCTAGGCTGGATGGAATGGGACACGTACAGCTCGGGACAGGTGACTCTACATCATCATCTTGGGATGGGTCATCTTCCCTTTTAGTGCGTAGGGACGGCGGCGGGCTGCCCTGCAGGCAATTGCCTTTCCCTGATGGGGAATGAGGAGAATTTGGGCTTCTACGGTAGGATGATGCTCAGTAAGAATGGGTATAGCTTGACCTGCAGCAGGAAAGAGTGCTGTGGCGCAGACACGAGGGACAACATGGCCTGCCTGTTAGGATCTCCAAGCAAGATTTTCAAATATTTTCCCTGAGCCCTGGAGCCTCCCCCTTGAGCAACTGAGTTAGAATCACTGAGTTTGAGGACTCATGCGTCAGCAGTGTTTGTGTAAGGCTTCCTGCACGAACCTGGCCATCCATCCATCCAGTCAAAGTACACCAACCAGGTGTTGTGGTACACAATACCACCCCAGCACACAATCTCAGCAGTAGGGAAGCAGAAACTGGAGGGTCACAGGTAGGGCTAGATAGACAACACACACACACACACACACACACACACACACACACTCAGTCAGTCATTTAACACACACAGTCATTTAGATACCCCACCCAACAGCAAAACCCAACCAACCCACCAATCAAAATAGAACCAAAATCAAGTTAGACACACTCTAGAAAGAACCTAGAGATGTGAGCTCACTCCTGCTTCAAGTTCCTATCTCTTGCAAATTCAGACAGGGTCACGTGATGTCTGTGGACTTCACTGTCCAACTCTGATCCAGAGCCAGTAATAGCCACTGGCTTGCATACCTCACAGGATTGTAATGAGGATCAAATGCGTAAGAGCCCTGGGAACTGTGAAGGGATAATATACGGGAAGGGATAATCAGTCAGGTGCCTGGGCTCAGGTTTCTTGGGTCAGCTTGATTCAGCTTGATTCAGCTGCAGCCACCACTCAGGCCCTGCCAGGGACTTTCTGTTTGGCGTTGGGCAGGTTTGGCATCCTGCTTTGAGAAAACATATTCGATGCCATACCTGCATATTTGGATGACAGTGAAGAGGGATGGTGCAAGGAAACCATCTCCATTGCTCTTCCCATATAAATCTCAGAAAGTATGGCGCAGCTGCCTCTCCACACAGATCTGTCTCCTGCAGACACCTGCTAGGGTGGGAAGATAAAGTAGTGGCTCAAGGAAATGGATCTACGTCGTCAACGGAACAAAGGATCGATTGCTGTATTCGTTCAGGGATGGCCGGTGTAAACAGTATGAATTATCTTCCCTCGCTCGCAAGCAGACTGTGTTCTCTGAAAGTCAGACTCGAGGGGCCCTTCCCACAGAGACTTCCAGTTAACTTCTTGTGTAACTCGGACCTTGCTCGGGAAGGCAGGGCAGCCCTGGTCGGCCCTCTGAACATCCTCCCCTGACTCTCTGGGCCTGTATAGCTGTGCTGGGTGCTGATATCAGGGATTTCTGAGCTACTGCTGTCCTCAGGATGCGAAGGCCTCAAGTGACGTGACCTTTGTTTTTCCCATTCTGGAAACCCTAAACGCACGGCTCTTCTCAGTAAACACTTTCCTGCCTGAATTGTGATGATTACTCTCCCTCTCTCCTGACACTCCACTTCCAAGAATCCTTGCCTGCCTCCGCTCAGCCTGAACACTCAACCCTCCCCTGACATGCTGTGTAGTCCAGCTTCTTAGCATCTTTATAGGCTTTTGCCCTTTCCCATCACCGTAATGTAGTTTCCGAAGTGACAAGGATTCTTTTCTGTCTGTCTTATCCCAAGCGCCAAGCAGAGTGATTGGTGTGGAGCAGATGAGTAGAGACCTCCATGTTTTGGGTCTCAAGCTGTGAGTTTTGTGAGGGAAAACCAACAGGCATTTTATTCAGTGTATATAGTGAGGCTTAGCATAGGGCCTGGTCCAAAGTAAGTCCTTCACATGTGTGTTTATATGGTACGACTTCTTACTAACTTACTCCACAGACATGCTCATGGAGCACAAAAGTACATACAGGTATTAGCTGCTGTCTTTTGCTAAATTAAAACTGCTGGAGACCAAGACATCTCTAGGAACTA
This sequence comes from Mus pahari, assembly GCF_900095145.1. Lineage (NCBI taxonomy): Eukaryota > Metazoa > Chordata > Mammalia > Rodentia > Muridae > Mus > Mus pahari. Next base: position 66,570,981 of record NC_034606.1, on the reverse strand, counting down.
GAGTATTTGGGTTGAGTAACTTTGTACTCCACTCTATAGCTGTGTGCAGCTGTTCAAATGAATGAGGTGAAGGCTTTACTTTGTAACCAGACTGGTCCTGAACTCTGAGTAATCTTACCACTTTAGCCTACAGAGGGCTGGGATTACATCACACGCCCCACGTGAAGGATGTAGAATTGAAGCAATTAAGGTGCAGAACTTATAGTATAAACCCTGCATCTATAAAGTAAAATAAAGTATTTGTATGTGCCTGTCCTAACGAAGTGCTCAGCTGGGATAAATGACTTTGGGGGAACAGAGATTTGTTTTCAATTTTATTTCCCTCTTTCCTTTTGGACAATATGTTAACTTCTATAATTCTTGAAACTAAGAAAGATACGTTATCCTCCCAATCAAAACAGATTGTTATTTTAAATCATGTTATTTACTACTAGTAGTAGTAAAGACAGGCTCTTTACTGCAGCATTGACTGTCATGAACTGGCTATGTAGACAAGGTCGGTCTTAAACTCACAGAGATCCGCCTGCCTCTGCCTCCTGTTGCAGTTGTATACCACCATGCCTGGTCATGTTGTTATTTCAGACATGTGTTGTTTCCATTGCTTTGTCCTACAGCTCCAATACAAAGCCCAGAATGGTGCCATGGGGCTCCTATTCTTACCTGCATGGTGACCACCCTGGTGCCTACCTGAGATCCACCATGCACATTGCTTCATGTTCTATAATCATGTCTCCTCACTTCTGGCCACTCCTCCAGCTCTCCGAAGAGTGTGTCTCCACTGAGTGCTAGAGCAGGGCCCAGGGGAGCACGGGTTTCTGGGTACTGAGTATGGAATGGGGTTTGGGAATCTTTGGGTGGGAAACTCTAGAATTTAGGCAAAGGAAAAAGTAGAATAGGGAATGAATTTTCTCTGGACCCTGCTGGAGAATTACACGTTTTTTTCTTTTCTTTTCTTTTCTTTTCTTTTCTTTTCTTTTCTTTTCTTTTCTTTTCTTTTCTTTCTTTCTTTCTTTCTTTCTTTTTCAGAGAGTGTGCTTTAAACTGTCTTTGAACTCAAGATATTCCTGCTTCTGTTTCTTTCCCAGGTGCTGGGATTATAGGCCTGTGCCAACATACCTGACTTCCCCAAGTCCCTTCCTAGACTCCCTTTTGAGACAAGGTCTCATCTAGCCCAGGCTGGTTTCAGATTTGCTATGTAGCAGATGATCACTTCAAATTCCTGATCCTCTCACCACTACCAAGCTCAGAGATTTTAGAAGCCCACAACCACACCCAGCTCTTGTTTTAGCAGGATATTGGCATGTGATGCAGGCTGCCCTGGAATTTGCTATCTAGCCCAGAGCGGTCTTGAACTCACGATCCTTCTGCTTCAACCTGAACCATGTGTGTAAATCACCATCACTGGCTTCTTCACCAGGTCTCTTGAATGGGAGGCTCTAGTTTTATCACACTTCCACCTCTACCTAGGACAGTCATATCTCCTACTTTGTCTTCTTTTAGATGTTTCAAGAAACCAGACTTTTCCTCTCCCACAGGCCAGTCCTGTGAAACCCTAGGGTCAAGAGGCTCCTGCCTAATGTATGTGTGCGCAAGCAGGAAGACTGCCAAGGAAGACACAAAGTGATGTCCAGTGAGCTCTCAACTTTTATTGGTCCCTCCCTCAGCTCCCAGGGGTTCCCTCATTCTCTGCCTCAGTGCCTCAGAACTCTGGTGTCATTAGTCTCGGACACCACTCTGCCATCCACGATCTTACGGGTAGTTGTCTTCTGCACAGTTTGCATGGAGTTGCTGGAGTCCAGGGCATCGTTGAGACTGTAACAGATGACCAAACCTTAGTTATAAACAGCCCAGAATAGAGGGGAGACAGAGAATGTGGAAGAAGGGTTCCCTGAGGCTCTTCTTTACCCCCAAAGTCTCCTCAGCCATTTCTTCCAGAAAAGAGAAACTCGATACCATCCCATGGACCGCCAGGGATAATACTTAATCATTCTTTTCTCACAAGAGGGAGCCCATAACTCACTCACTTGGGGCCACTGGTTAGTGGTTACCAACAAACAGACCTTGGGACTTCCCAAAGCTCCAGGAGTGGAGAAAAGCCCCTCACTTGTGTGGTTAGCAGGGTACCACTCACCTGAAATCTTCTCCATCCTCCAGCAAGCGGCGGTAGGTGGCAATCTCTGCCTCAAGCTTCACCTTGATGTTCAACAGGGCTTCATATTCCTGGGCCTGGCGCTGCCCCTCTGCCCGAGTTTGTGCCAGCTCCGACTCCAGATGCAGAAGGACCCCATTGAGTTGCTCCATCTGTGCCTTGTATCGGGCCTCCACTTCCCCAAGGCTGTTCTCCAGGTTGATGTTCTGTAGGAAACAGACGGGAGGGTGAGTCTCTACCCGCATGCTCAACCCTTCTCTCTCTGAAAGGGTCTTGATGCCTCTTGTCTATCAAATGCTAGGCTACGGTGTGGGAGCAATGGAAAAAAAATCAAATAGAAGGGACTCATCTTAGGGAATCTCTTGATTGGGAATGGGGGCGTGGAGGAGGCTCAGGGATGAGACAGTTGTGGCTGAGGCCAAGTGTCTGAGGTCTGGGCCTAGCAGAACTGCAGCAGGAGACTGGAGGATGCTCACCTGGTTTTTCATGGAGTCCAGTTCAATCTCCAAGGTCTGGAGGGTACGTCTCAGCTCCGTGAGTGTGGTCTCAGCGTCCCTGATTTCGGCAGACTTGATGGTGACAACTGTGGTACTCTCCTCAATCTGAAGGGTGAGGAGGGTCAGTCAGACCCTGCTGTCCTTGGCACCCCCCCTCACCCAGATCTTACCTTAAGCGGAGTGGGGGTGGGCAGCTAGCCTTTCCTAGTTTGTACCTGCTGAGACCAGTACTTGTCTAGTTCCTCGCGGTTCTTCTGAGCCAGTGCTTCATACTGGGCCCGGATGTCCGCCATGATCTTGCTGAGGTCCTGAGATTTGGGGGCATCCACTTCCACAGTCAACCCAGAGCTGGCAATCTGGGCTTCCAGACCTTGAACTTCCTAAAGAAGGCAGAAATAAAGGGGGGGGGGCACAATTAAAGTCAGAGTTCAGTCTAGCCTTTCATTACTGATGGCTTTTTCTAGAAGGTGAGGTTGAGTGTAAAGGCAGAAGAGAGCAGAGGAAACCCTTGGCAAGCCTAGATCTGGGCTGCTCGAGCTGGGCAGGAATGCTACTCCTTGACAGCCTGAACCTGCCACTTGCTGGTGATCTCCTCTTCTCGTTGTAGCTGCTTCTTCCTTCCACAGATCTTACCTTAAGCTTCTTCCAGAAGCCCCGCATCAGCACCAGCTCCTAAGATTGGCAGTCCCTACCTTTGTCTCCAATTCAGGGTCTTACTCACACAATCTCTGTTTTACTAGAGTAAGACAGGATGGCATTGAACTCAATCCTCCTGTCTCAGCTTTCCAAGAGGTAGTGCTGCACAAGGTAGGCCTTAACTGGCTTAACACTATCTTGATCTCATAATAGTATAACTTGGGTGAGCCATAGAACATGTGTGAGCTAATGGCTCTGCTCTTAATCAAAACAGGCTAACAGCCTGGGCCGCTGCTTCCATGCGAGGCTGCTTTGGGGTAGCCTGGGCCACCTAGTTTTGGCCCATAGCTCTCAGGCCTGGTCAGTGGCCCCACTTACCTCCTCATGATTCTTCTTCATGAACAGAAGTTCCTCCTTGAGCGCCTCGATTTCTGTCTCCAGCTGCAGCCTTGTGATATTGGTGTCATCTACCACCTTGCGGAGTCCATGGATGTCGCTCTCCACAGACTGGCGCATGGCCAGTTCTGTCTCATACCTGAAGGAGTGGAGGTGATCAGAGGGCCTGAACCTTCTCAACCAGTGCCAGCTCCATAGACTAGCCTCGTGTCCACCATAACCATTCACGGAGTCATTCCCTTAGCACGATTCTTGGCCTTGGAGTGTATGCTTAAACTTGGATGCAGAGATGAAGAACTAACTCAGTAGTCAATGAACCCTAGCCTGAATAAGCCTTGGAAAGGAAAGGAACCCCACTCTAATACAGTTCTGGGAGTAAGCCATTCTTATCTCCAGCTGCAGCCCCAGACTTACTTGACTCTAAAGTCATCAGCAGCAAGGCGGGCATTGTCGATCTGCAGGACGATGCGGGCATTGTCCACAGAATTCGCAAAGATCTGGGTGGATTAAAGTGGAGAGAGTTGCTCTGAGAGTTCCGGGTCAAATGAGGGTGTGTGTGTGGAGAAGTGGGGGGTGGGAAAACATGTCTTGTGTTTCAGTGAATCCATCCCAGTCCCAGGAACAATCAGAGGCGTGTGTTTCTGTCTTCCCTTTCCACCTGAGCCTCTTCTCCCTTCCTGAATTCCTTGCCCCTCTGCTGGGGCCTGTACTATCTGGATTGCTTACAAAAGAGCAGCTTCTAGCAAGATTTCTCTGATCCTCTCCTGGCATCTCCTCCAGGTACACCTGCTAACCCCCACCCCCACTCCCGCGTCCTGGGACGACCCCCCCACCTTGTCCCGCTGGCCCCTCCTACAGGTAGGCTCCTGTTTACTCCTAGATGACTCAGCCTTAGCCACATCCGCTTAACCCTCTAACTGTCCCTACTGCAAAAGAAGTGAGTGTCTGGGTTCATTTTATGACCCCCCACACACACACCTTTTTTTTTTTTTTCCCCAATCCTGTTCTCTTCCCACTATACTGCTTGGGGGAAGCCGGCACCCGCGTGTAGCCACTATGCTTGGAATTCCTACAGGTTGTATTCCAGAGTATTCCTAACTCCGTCCCATAGTGTGTGTGTGTGGGGGGGGGCGATGTGGTGAATGTGGAAGAGTGGAGGAAGTTAACGGCCCACACCTTATTCAAGTTTGGGGGTGTGGGCACGCTGGATGGACAGAACAGCCTGGAGCTACTGCCCCTCCCCACTTAGGCCCCTTACCTGAGCCCTCAGATCTTCGATGATCTTGAAGTAGTGGCCCCAGTCTCTGACGCCCTGGGGCCCCTTCTTCTCCAGATGTTCCCGGATTTTGCTCTCCAGTCTCCTGTTCTCAGTTTCCAGGCTCTTCACCTTGTCTAGGTAGCTGGCCAGGCGGTCGTTCAGGTCTTGCATGGTCTCCTTCTCGGTCTGGATTCCACCCATTCCCGCCAGGCCTGCGGACCCCACAGAGCCACCCCAGACGGAGCGGGACACGGATATCCGGGACCCAGAGCCCCCAGCACCTGCATAGACGCTGGCTGCGCTGCTGGCAGGCCGGACCCGCTGGCTGGGAGTCCGCACAGAGCCCAGGGACCGGTAGTTGGTGGAGAAGGTGGTGGAGCGGGTGGTGAAGCTCATCTTGTCTGGAGAGGAGAGCGAAGCGAGAGACCAGGACAGGAGTTCCGCCGCGGTGGGTAGCAGACCTCGACCTGTCGTTATATCGCCGAAGGAGGAGGTAGGGACCTCCCCCAGCAGGCCACGCCCCTGCCACCGGAGCCGCGGGCGCCAGGACCGGGATTCCTGTGACCTACCGGGTCGCAGCCCTTCTCCCCTTCTGCACACGTCCTCAGCATACCTGCCATCCTCGCTGACACAGGGAGGGGGTAACTAATGGGTGCAAAAGTATAGCGGGTAGTGTTAGCCCCTGAGTGTCTTGTTTTCAGGTCAGGAAATGGCGTTTTAAATATCCTTTTATGTCGGGCGTGGTGGTGCACGCCTTTAATCCCAGCACTTGGGAGGCAGAGGCAGGTGGATTTCTGAGTTCGAGGCCAGCCTGGTCTACAGAGTGAGTTCCAG
>NC_034606.1:66539195-66564515 GCF_900095145.1 Mus pahari | reverse complement strand
CAAGCCAGTTTTTTTTTTTTTTTTTTTTTTTTTTGAGACAGGGTCTCATCTGGCTGGTCTTGAACTTTCCATGTAGCTGAGGATGGCCTTCAACTCCTGATCTTCCTGTCCCACTTTTGAAGTGCTGGAATCTCGGGCATGAGACTCCATCACTTTCAGGTTACAGGGTGCTGAGGGTCAAACCCAAGGCCTCATACTCCTCAGGTAGACCACATTACCAGCTGAGAACACAGGCAGCCCAAGAGCACATAGATTTAACCAGTTTGCTAGACACCTTCTAGTAGCTATGGGAACAGCAAGGAAAAGAGACCACTGTCCTTCCTATAGATGTGTCTGGACATGCTGGGGTCTGAGTCCATAGACCAGATATGTAGAAACAGCCTACTAAGTTTGAACCAGATTGCCTGCCTCTCCATCCCCCACCTCAACCTCTGCCACCCACTTGCATCTGCCCCTTCTCCTGCTCCCCCCCCCCAGCTGGATGACCACTCCTGCTGAACTGAGGAGGGAGAAACCCTGAGGCTGGAGTCGGTCAGCACCAGGAGCCGTTTTTCCGGCAGGACTTGGTGTTTGCTATACCTGTGGCCATGCTCTTTGCTCTGGAGTGGACCTATTGATCCTTATCGAGCGAGCGGAGCGGCCAGCTGAACTCTGTGTGAGAGCGCGCCTCCAGAACAGTAAAAACCAGGAGAGCAAGGGGCCCTAGGACGAGCCCAGGTCAGCAGATCAGACGAGAGGAAAGGAAGCTCAGGGCTGATGCACGCAGGGTATGACGGATTGTTCGAAGCCTGCCTCCTTCTGGACCGGAAAACCTCAGAGACTCCGTGGGACTTGGCTGGGGAGGCTGAGTCTTGCCAGAGACAGCCAGGCAAATGGAATGCAAAATAACATACAAACAAATGCCCACTGGCTTTGCATAAAATCTCCTGGTGGGGGGGGGCGTGTTTGGAGATCCCAGCCCGTTAAAAGGCTTTCAGTTTTACAAACTCTTCCCACCCCCACCCCCGAGTTCCACTACTGCTCAATTGTATAGAACTGGCAATGAAGTGCACCGATTAAATGTTCAATGGGCAACTTTTTGCTGTTCTTAAGCTTTACGTTATGTTATCCAACTTGGGTACTTTGCTGGTTGGGTGACTTCAGAAAGTCACTAAACTGAACTTCAGTTTTGTTTTTCATTTCTATGGGTAGAAGAGAAGAAAAAAAAAAAGAAGCGTTTAGACAAACGTCTATCTTCTGGGAAGCAGTGCACGAGAATGTTAATACAGCACTGAAGAAATGGGAATTACTTATTGCAGAGTGAGGCCTCCCTCAGGAGGGGACTGGAAAGGAAGCTTCAAGTCCCGACCACTGCTGGACTTTCAGTTCCTTCAGCAATGACTGGAAGACCCTAGAATTCTTCTTTAAGCCCCTGGGTAGATCCTGCTCTGATCTTGCCACACCCCTGAAGTGCTGGTCCATCTGTGGTGGGAAGGTCCGCTGTGGGGTTGAAGAGCTGCAGTATCTCCTTATCTCTCAGCTAACGTAGATGGTCAGATGGTCGCATTCCTGACCTCTTGCGGCATCCGAGCAAATGCCGACCTCCAGAGTCCAGTGCCAGCTTGCCCTTTTCCCAGCAGTACCAGATTTCTCTGGAATCCGGCCTTAAAGCTCCGCCTGACAGTCTCTAGAAGGGTTGGGGAGAGTGGCGTGAGGGAATAGTTTCGATCCAAGATCCCCGGGGCTGGGCCTCGGGGCTGTGGGTGGCCAGGTGGAGAAGGGAATGGAGCAGCAGCGAAGCCAGGCCGGGGGATGAGGGGTGGGGGGAAGGGAAGAGCGAGCGGCCAGCCGAGGAGCTTTCAGAACAAAGACTAGAAAAGAGGAGGTTGGACGGTGGGGTGAGAAGTGGACTGGGGTGGGGGGGGATGTCTGGAGTTGGGGGAAGAAGGAAGTGGACCTTCCCCCAGGCCCTGCATTCCCGAGTCCCGCAGAAGGGGAGGGAACTTGCACTGCAGGTTTAACTAGGAGAAAGCTCAGCGGTGACTGTGGGGTGGGCTGCGGCTCCCTCCCCCAGCCCCCCTCCCCCACTCTGAGATGCACTTTCCTACCAGGAGCTACAGCCATGCTCTGTGCAAGCTAGATAGTGGGAGATTAGAGGATTAGAGAGGATTGTGAGGGTCTGGAGTCAGTTGGTCCAGAGATTGTTATCAGTCGGGCTATTTCCCCCCACCCCCACCCTCCGCCCAGCTCTGAGGAATTGTTCAGAAAGTCATTCCAGGTCTGTGTGGAGGGTCTCTATGGGTTCCACCATCTTTCTTGGAGCACACTATGTGCGATCAGTCAGAGATGAGTCTCTGGGCCTGCCGGAGTGGGGGGAATAACAGGGCTGTGCCCTGTGACTATTTAGCACTTTTGAGACAGTTTCAAAATGTTGCTTAGGCTGGCCCTGAATGTATGGTCCTCCAGAGAGCTGGGGTTAGGAAAGCCTGAACCTCTCCTTGAAGGACTAAGTGACTCAGGTTGGAGAAAGTGGGGGATGAGGTAGGGGAGAGTGCTAGAGGTACTCTGGGTAAGATGAGTTTGGTGGAGAATGGGCTTGGAGGGGCAGCTCAGCAAATGGTTTCCGTTTAATCAGTTACTGAGAAGGATGAGCTGGGCAGGTGGGGTACACCTTCAATTCCAGCACCTGGGAGGCAGAGGCAGGAGGACCAGACCTTCAAAACACACAGGGAATGGGTACCAGTCTCAGTTACCTGGATGACTGGTCTGGAACCTAAAGCGGGTTCTAGAGAGTTGGGAAGACTGGAGAGCGCCTGGAGGGTGGGGGAGCGAAATGTGCAGCCTCAGGTGCTGCTGGGGAGAAACCCTCCTCCCATCTGAAGTCCTAGGGCTGCAGGACAGAGCTGGGGTTCTAAGGGCTCCAGGCAGGCATGCTCCTCCAGAGTGGGAGGGTGGGGAAACAAGGATGCTTTCAGTATTATTACCTCAGTTGTTCCTGTCGGAGGGCCCTTTCCCAGGGCTAATGGAAGAGGAAAACTACACTCCTGCTGAAGAGCCCCTGTGCTGCCAGGGCTCTCCGGGTGCTGAAGCTGACACCCTAGAAACTCCATGGCGCCTGCTCTCCACTCCAGCCTCCCTCCTCAGGGTGGCTTTGCCTGATCTCCTCTTCCTCCCCTTCCCTTCCTGTTCTGTCTTTGGGTGCAGCCCCTTTACCTTAGAGCCCCCTCCCTAGAGTCTGCCTAGGGGAGAACATTCACAGCCCCTCTTTTGTTTTTTAGACAGGGTCTCTCTGTGCAGCTCTGGCTGTCCTGGAACTCACTCTGTAGACCAGGTTAGCCTTGAACTCAGAGATCCACCTGCCCCTGCTTCCTGTCAGGATTAAAGACACTCATTGCCACACCAAGCAAAGGACATGATCTTAAGCAAACAGCATTCGTTTTGATTTCTTCAACAGTAGCAATGTAGGACTAAGGGGCGTGGCGCTAAGGGCAAGTCTACAGAAAAAGGGTGAGACAGAGCAGTAGAGTGGCCAAGAATCTGTTCTAAAAACCGCGCAGCCAATCGCCTGTGACCGATACCTTTTCTCTTCCTGCCTTTTGTCTTGGCAGAGCTGCAGGCAGTGAGTGCCTGGAGAAATCTCCTTATAAGTACCTGGAAAACAAAGGCTGGAGGTTAGGGAAGCAGGTGGTGGTAGTAGGTGTGTAACTGGCCTTCTTGCAAACTGGAAAGAGGCAGCAGCGTCCACCCTACTCTGTGATCTTGGCTGGGGTCCTGGAACCCTGCACAGCTCCGTGCAGGGTCCTCTCTGGAGTCACTGGCCGAGAGGATGTAGGTAGAACTCGAGTGTGAAAGGAAGGAAAAGAAATGGGAGAGATGTCCAGTGAGATGGCTCAGCCAGTCAAGGCGCTTGCTGCTAAGCCTCAAGACCTGAGTTCAAACCCTGTAACTCACATGGTAGAAGAAGCTAACAATCATCTTCCGACCTCCACATGCGTGTGCACTCACAAACAAGTATGGATAAATGTAGCAACGAACAAGCACTGGCCTGGTGTGCAGTCCTTTAATCCCAGCGCAGAAAGACAGAGACAGGAGGATCTCTGTGAGTTCAAGGCTGGCCTAGCCCACATAGTAAGACCCTATCTCAAAATAAACAAATACAGTTTTAATAAAATAAGCTTTCCAAGGGGATAGGGATGTGACTCTCTGGTGCAGTGCTTGCCTAATGTGCACAAGGTCCTGGGCTCCATCCCTAGTGTCACAACAGGACACAACACCAGGCTGTTGAGATGGAAACAGGAAGGGTACCATTCTCTCGGAGGTGGCAGGGTGAGTGGAAGGTTTCCCTAGCAAACATGGCAATGTACAGCAAGGCTGCTCCTGTTGTGTTTTATAAAAAAGAAAAAGCGGCCAGGGATATGTTTGATGGAGGCGTGGTATGGTTTGGGGAAAGGGGGTGCCTCTGCCGGCCTATGCTGAGGCATCCCTTTCCCCTGAGGCACCAGCCACACGATAACTATATAGTATAGAATAGTTTATTCAGGGCATGGGGAGGGGAGTTGAAGGGGTAGTAGAGACAGAGAAAGAAAGGGAGGGGGTAGGGGGAGAGGGAATAGAGTAGTAGAGGTTGGCCATGAACACATAGAGGTGGGAGAGGGTGATGGGGAGAGAAGAGACAATAGGAAGAGGGTAAGAGAGCAAGTGAGAGAGGAGGGGGCAAGCTGCCCTTTTTATAATGAGTAAGGCATACCTGGCTGTTGCCAGATAACTGTAGGGTGGAGCCTAGAAGGAATGCTAACAGCTCAGCCATTACAGAAAGTCGACACTGTCAATCTTTATGGTTCTGTGGTGAGAAGGCCAGAGAGGCAGTGGAAGTTGCTAGCAGCAACCTCTGAGCCCAGCGAAGAGTCTTGAGGAAGTGACATTCAAACGGAAACAGGAGCATCCCTTGCATTGTAGGTGGCAGAGCTGGGGCTTATAGGTAACCTGCCATGCCCCTCCCTCTCATCCCTTGGGAAGGGCGAGGGAGGTGTGTGAAAGGCCTCAGTGGAAAGCTGGTGAGGAGAGTGGAGTTCCAGACATCTGAGGCTGACATGAAGATAACACCAACTGTGTGAAAAACAAGGGAAGAAACCAGGCACGGTGGTGCTTGTCCCTAATCCCAGCACTCAGGAGGCAGAGGCATGGGAATCTCTGTGTGTTCAAGGCCAGCCTGGTCTACAGACTGAGTTCCAGGACAACCAAACCTACACAGAGAGAATCTGATAAACGCAAGTAAGCAAGTAAAATAAAAGTATAAACAAGAAAATGCTGGGCATATCGGCTCATTTTTATAATTTTATAATTTTAGCACCGGTCAGGAGGTTCACGAGTTCAAAGCCAGCCTCCACTACATAGCAAGTTTGAGACTAGCCTAGACTATAGGAAACTGTTTAAAAACAAAACAAAACCAAGTGAAGGAGCTAGAGAGATGGCTCAGTGGTTAAGAGCAGTGACTGCTCTTTCAGAGGACCCAGGTTCTATCCCCAGCACCAAAACAGCAGCTCACAACTGTCTATAGCTCCAGTTGCAGGGGATCTGACACCTTCACAGAAACACACATGCAGGGAAAACACCAATGCACATAAAAATATGTAAATAAATAGATTTTTTAAAAAAACAAAACAAGTCAAAACGGTAACAAAAAGCAAAAGTTGGAGGGAGATGGAGAAGGTGGATTATCAGAGGAATCTGGGTCCAAACAAGGATGACTGAAGCTCATAGAAGGGACACTGTTATGTAGCCCAGGCTGTCCCGTTTCTGCCTCCAAGTGCTGGGACTGTTGGTGTGTACTCATCCGGCTTGGCTTAAACACTGCTTGGAGCCAGCTTCTGATCTACAGCTCCTTCTCCTCAGTCTCTTATTCTAAAATTTATTTTATTTATTTATGAAATAGTTTCAATCCATAGTAAAAATTGGCATGGGACTTACCGCACAACTCAGCTGGTCTCAAACTTGAGGCAATTCTCCTGCCTCAGTCTCTCAGGTGCTATAACTATAGCTTGACACGCCATGCCCAGCTTATATCTCTTCCTTGATTTGTCCACTCGAAGCTTTTGCCCATCATAGAAAATTATGGGCTTAAAAGTCATGAAAATTTGAGACTTTAAATATAAATGTGTGTTATATGTGCCTATAATGTTGTATGTGTATATATTAACATGTTTATATTTAGATTCTTCATTACATATGATTTATAATGTCTTTCTTTCTTCCTTTTTTATTTTTTGCCTGTTTTGTATTGTTTTCAAGATAGGGACAAGATAGGGTCTGATTATGTAGCCCTGGCTGTCCTGGGACTCAGAGTTACCTGACTGTGCGGCCCACTGGGATTAAACATCTACAATACTATGTCTCTCTCTCTCTCTCTCTCTCTCTCTCTCTCTCTCTCTCTCTTGTTTTCTCTCTCTCTCTTGTTCTCTCTCTCATGTGCACACGTGTATGTACATGTGTACGTGTATGTACATGTGTATGTATACACGTGTATATCTGTACATGTGTGTAAGTATGTGTCTGTGTGTATACATGTGTCTGTGCATGTGTGTGTGCATGTGTCTGTTGTGTATGTGTATGTGTGTGCCTGTCTGTGCATGTTTATGTGTATGTGTGTGTACATATGTCTGTGCATGTGTGTGTGTGTGTGTCTGTGTGTGTATGTGTATGTGTGTGCCTGTCTGTGCATGTGTATGTGTATGTGTGTGTGTGTGTGTGTGTGTGTGTGTGTGTGTGTGTGTGTGATGGGCACATTCTACAGAGTACCTATGGAGTCTGACAACAGCTTTCAAGAGTCACTTCTCTCCTTTCACCATGTGGGTCAGTGGGGATCCAGTCAGATATCAGGCTGGAGGCAAGCACTGTTACCGTTGACCCATCTTGCTAGCCCATCCTTTTCTTCTCTTAACAACGTCTTTTAATGAGATGTTCTTAATGTTTTGTTATTGCTTTGGTTTTTGAGACAAGGCTGGCCTTGGATTAGCTGTGTAGCTGAGGATGACCTTGAACTTCTAATCCTCCTCCTTCCACTTCTACTACCACAGTATCTACCTCTTAAAACAACAGGAGCCCACGCTGAGCATGTGTGGTGCGTCAGGCACAGCCCTTTACAGACATCACACTGCTTAGTCTCAAGCACTTCAGGGAAGCAGGTTCTTGTGTCTGAGCTTCAGGCAATGCCAGGCTCCTGGCTTCGGAGGCAGGAGATGCTGCCTGCCAGGCAGGGATTAATGGAGGCGGTCCTTAGCTGGTGTTGCTTACCTGTTTAGTTAGGGTTTCTGTTGCTGTGATAAAATAGCAGGATCAAAAGCAACTCGGGGAGGAAGGATTTCTTTTATCTTACACATCCACATCTCCACATCGTAGTCCATCATCGAAGGAAGTCGGAGCAGGAACTCAAAGCAGGAACCTGGAGGCAGGAACTGAAGCAGAAGCCCATGAAGGAATGGTCCTTACTCGCTTGCTCCTCATGGCTTGCTCAACCTGTTCTCTTGTACAATCTGTACAATCTAGGACCACCTACCCTGGGATGATACCAACCACAGTGGGTGGGGGCCTTTCCACATCAATCATTGCTCGAATACCCTACAGGCTTGCCTACAGGCCAGTCTTATGGAGGCATTTTCTCAATTAAGAGTTTCTCTTCCCGGGTATATTTGGGTTTGTGTCAGGTAGGCAAAAGCCCCCACCACGGCACCTGCAGATTTCAGGTGAAATACCAGGTGACCACTGAGATGGATGGGCAGCTACCATGAGTGTTCTGAGAGGTTGGCTACCCAGGGATTACCTAGAGGAAAAGAGATGGAGGCAGGTTTGAATAGCCTCTGTCGGGGAGTTCCCTGTATTAGCAGTGCATGTCAGAGTTCCAAAGGGCACAAAGTGCACTATTAAGAATGATGGTTGGGGGGCTGGAAAGATGGCTCAGTGGTTAAGAGCACTGACTGATCTTTCAAAGGTCTCGAGTTCAAATCCCAGCAACCACGTAGTGGCTCACAACCATCCATAATGAGATCTGACGCCCTCTTCTGGTCTGTCTAAAGACAGCTACAGTGTACTTACATAGAATAAATAAATCAATCTTTGGGCTGGAGTGAGCAGGGCCAGAGTGTGCAGAGTTCCTGAGTTCAAATCCCAGCAACCACATGATGGCTCACAACCATCTGTACAGCCACAGCATACTCATATACAAAAAAATAAATAAATCTTAAAAAAAAAAAAAAGAATGATGGTTGAGGTGGAGAGATGGCTCAGTGGTTAAGACAACTGGCCGTCGTTCCAGAGGACCCGGGTTCAGTTTACGGCTCTCACGTAGTGGCTCATGACCATCAATTCTAGTTCCAGGAGATCTGATACCTTTTTCTGGACTTCAATGACACCAGGCACCCACTTGCTGGACTTGCATAAGGCAGGTAAGATACTCACACACTTAAAATAAAATACGAAATAAAATCTTGTTTATTTTTATTTGTTTTTCAAGACAGGGTTTCTCTGTGTAGCCCTGGCTGTCACTTTGTAGACCAGGCTGACCTCTAACTCAAAAATCTGCCTGCCTCTGCCTCCCAAGTGTTGGGATTAAAGGCATGTGCCACCACTGTCGGAAAAATAAAATCTTAAAAAATCTTAATTGATGGTGGCAGCCATGGGGGACTGCTTGGGTAAGAGTTCATGATTTGGTAACAGGAAAATGCAGTGAAGATTCAGGTCCTTCATACCACCCAAGAAGCCCCCTCTTTAGCTCTGAAGGCTTTGCTGGTTTTTCCTACTGGATGATATCCATTAGGCTCCCTTCTCAGCAGTTAGAGCAGTTCCTCATTCTTCCTTCCCTCTGACACAGAAGTCCGGAAGGCCTCTTATCTTAGGAAGTGTCTGTCTCTGGTCTCAGTTGAGAAAGCACACACAAGGCTTGAGAAGGGATACAATGTTTCTCTAAAATGGGTGGCCCCTCCTCAGCTCTGGGCTGGCTCCCGCTTGGCCACAAGGGGGTGCTGGGTCAGAGCAGGCCTCGGTGGCACACGTGTGGCACACATGCTGGCAGCAGAGCTTTGGGGCTGGGTATGGCCCCACCCCTTGTTCAGGACCTTTGCTCCCAGCGCTCACTGCTCTAGCGCTAGTTGCCATGGCAACCTTTAGTTTGTATAAACAGAGTCGTCCTCGTGGTGTCCAGGTAACTGACACCTAAGTGTCTCCCCAGGGATAGGCTGGAATTTCAGTGTCCAGCCCCTAAACTTACCTCAGGGGAGGCCAGAGGAGGGTGAATCATTGCATTTTGGCCCTTTACCTTTTTTGGTCTTGCCCTGCTGCCCCTTACCCAACCTGTGTCCTTCTAGAGTTGGGAAAGGCTGGAGAGAGAAGGCCTGGGACTCACTTGGGAGGGGGGGGCATTAGCACAGGTAGTGCGCGAGTGCGTGCGTGCGTGTGTGTGTGTGTGTGTGTGTGTGTGTGTGTGTGTGTGCATGTGCGTGTGCGTGTGTGTGCAGGGGGTTAGCTTTTTGCCTTGCTACCCAGAGACTTAGCTGCCATCCCTGGGACCCGAGAGAGGCAGTCATTGATCATTTCTTTTCTATTCTCCGCATTCTTGGATCCAGACTGAGGGCGAGAAGGTGGGGAGGAAAACAGAGAACAGGACCTGTCTGGGTGGAACTGGCTCGCACACCCTCTCTGCCGAGCAGAACGTGGCAGTGTCCTGAGGAAGGTGCTACGCTTTGCAGTGGGAGAGCTGTGGGCACAGAACCCCAGACCCTGCTCAAACCCTGATCGCTACTCATGGCACGAGTTGCTTCTCAAAGTCCTGGGTTCCTTACACGAAGATAAAGAAATTAATACTGAATTCCTACATTGTGAGGATCCGATGTGGAGGGGGGAAGGAAAAATGTCCACAGTCCACACACGGACTGGAGTTTCAGTCAGGGTGCTTAGCTATACCCACAGTGAGAGAAATCCAGTCCAGGGATGGGACAGAGGCCCGCTGGGAGGCTTCTCTCTGGGTGCTGGCAGGGAGGAGGGCTGCCATATTGTGTTCATTCAGCAAATGTTTGCTGAATGGTGTGGAGCTGGCAGGGAGGGTCAGGCTTCAGCAGCAGGTGCAGGTGGCCAAGAGGCACAGGATGAGGGAGGGCACAGCCCTGGGAGGCGGGCTCAGTGTGGCAGCCAGTGCCAGGTGGGCAAGACTCAGCCTCAGGGGATAGATGAGAGCTATGACCTTTTATTCAGAAGGTGATGGGAAGCTAGGGCTTGGGAATGGCAGGATCAAAGCAGTGTTTGTAGAAGATTGGCCTGCCTGCGTGCTGGCAGAGAACTACTCAGATCCAGTGGGGGAGGAGACGGGAACATTTCCTTACCTGGCAAGGGAAAGTGTGGTTACCAGAGGTCAGTGATGTCATCGATACCACCTGCAGAGGTCTCACTTGCCTGTGAGGAGGGAGGGGAGCTTGTCAGGGGGCTGAGGAATTTCTCAGGGACACCAGGAACCAGAGAACAGAGCCTCCTTTTTCTCCCCTGTCGCTTTCCAGGTCTGCTTAGGGTGGAGGCGTGACAGGGGGCACAGGCCTGGCAGTAGGCTGTCCCTTTGTTTCTCAACCCTGCTCTGGTCTCCTAAGTTGGATCTGAGGTTTTGAAACTTGCAGAAAGAGAAACCGTTGGGCCCCATTAACAACTGGTTGTCAACTTGAGGTCTCAGAACAGAGGGGAAATCTAGGGAAGGTGTTGTGGGAGGGGAATTTTGGCTTAGGGCTGGCTGGTAGGATTCTAGGCCCCTAGCCTTCATGAGAATCAATCACCTGGCCCACCTCTTCACCTAGATGTGCAGAGGCAGATCCCCTCTGCTCCCATTCCACTTCAGAATGACCACACATCCGGGAGTGAGTCAGGTGTGCCTCAGGCCCCAGCCCTGGGTTCTGACTCAGCCGGAGCTCTTGGAACCTCTGGAGAGCTGGGAGATAAGGTTTATGGCTCTGGCTTGGGTAAGGCCCTGCATACGGGCCACCCAGCTGCATTCCACTGGGGGGAGAGGGGGAAGGCTCACTCAGGCTTCCCCAGGAATTCAGACTGTCTGACAGCTCTGTTTTCAGAAGCCCATTAAACATCTCAGCTTCTGGAGGTCATAGCTGCATGCTCAGGCCCTGTCCTGTGGAGGCTTGTTTTGCCCACTATGTGTTTGGCAGCTGGGCAGCCTGATCCTGACACAATGAGAGAGAGAGAGAGAGAGAGAGAGAGAGAGAGAGAGAGAGAGAGAGAGAGAGAGAGGAGGGTGAGGGAGAGAGTGAGGGAGAGGGGGAAAGAGGGGGAGAGGGTAAGAGAGGGAGATACTGATTGATTCTTGGTTAAAAGGGCCTTTCTTCATTCTAGCCTTTTGCTCCTTTTTGATGCTTAGTAGGAGAAAGGGTTCTATTTGAGGTCTCAGGCTGTCAGCATACTGAGAAAGTAAGCTGAGGCAGACTAGCCTGGATCTTTTTAGGTGAGGGAGGGAGACAGGAGAGAGGGGCCAAGAAAATTCTTTGTTTCTTTTTTTTTTTTGAAACAAGGTTTCTCTGTGTAGAACTCGCTCTGTAGACCAGGCTGGCCTCAAACTTAGAGATCTGCCTGCCTCTGCCTCCCGAATGGTGTGCAGCACCACCGCTGGACTGAGGATTACACAAGAGAGAACCTAGGCAACAGGCTCAAACCAAAGTGGATGCCTCCCTCATGCTGTCTGCTGTAGATCAGAGAGAAGCAGCAGCTCAGAGACTCACTGGCACCGGAACTCAGCTTAGTTCCGTCCCAAGTGGAATTGTCTTGCTAGTTTACATTGTTCTAGATTAAGACAATTCTCAAAACAACAACAACAAAAAAATTGACTGAGTTTTGTTTAAAAGAAAATACTGGCCCCCAGGTGCGTTTGTTTTTGAAACAGTCTCCCTAGGAAGCCTGGACTAGACACTCTTTCTATATACCAGGCTGACCTGTGCCTCCCTAATGCTGGGATTAAAGGCATATTCCACCACCCTGGCTAATTTAATTAGTGAATGCGTGTGTCCACACGGACACCATGGTATGCTGGTGAAGGACTAAGGACAACTTGGGGAACAACTTTTTTTCCCCCCTACTATTTGGGTCCCAGGGATCAAACTCAGGTCTTCGGGCTCCATGGCAATGCCTTACCTGCTGAGTCATCTTCCTGACCGGAATTTTGTTTAATTTGAGTCATAACTCCCTAAAACAAGTGGATTTTGACCACAAGTCCTAGTGTTCTTTGGAAGTGTGTGGTGGGCGGATTGGCAGTTGTGAGAGGAAGTGAAGGCAGCTGGTTAGGGGATGAGTGGGAAAGGCTGCTTCTCTATGTTTAGGGCTCCCCCTGCACCCCCCCCCCGTCTCTGGACACCGCCTCCTTTATCAGAGATGCTGGCTGGTCAGAGTTTGGGTGCTGACAGATCCAGAGAAGAAGGAACCCAACTGTGGTGTTGGAGCCAGAGGCGGGTGGTGGGTGGGGTGGGTGGGGGGAGGGTGAGGGGAAGGAGAAGGAGAGGGAGGGAAAAGAGGAGGGGGAGAAGGAGAAGGGGAGGGGAGAGGGAGGGGAAAGGGAGAGGGAGAGGGGAGGGGGAAGGGGGAGAGAGGGGAAGGGAAGGGGGAGAAGGAGAAGGAGAGGGGAAGAGGGAGGGGGAGGAGAGGAGGAGGGGGAGAGGGAGAACGAACTGTGGTTCTGCCCAGGTACAGTGTGCTCTATGGCCTCAGGGGATGTCCCCGGAGTCTGCTCTTCCACATCCTCCTCTGTGAAAACAGGGTGTTTGTACAGTCTTCCTGGTTTTATCTGAGAGGTTTTAATGGGTTATAAAGCAGGCATGGTGCAGGGGAGTACCCGGGGCAGAGGAGACAGGGCCCAGTTCAGGCATTCACTGGCTTCTAAATTTTAACTGCCAGGCTCTGGTCCCTCGGCTTATTTCTCATCCATGGTATGGATTACAACCTTAAGGAAACCCTAGGCCATGGCGTACCTGTGCATACCACATGCCCAACCCTGTGATATCCTGGAGGCTCCAAGCTGGAAGGCCAGAGAGAGAGTCCATGTTGGAGGCTTCCTGGAGGAGGCTGTAGGCAAGGCCAAGGTAGAGGAATGGGTGGATGGGGATGGTGGGGGGGAATTGGGCCTTAGGACTGCAGAGGCAGAATATTCACGGGAAGCTGTTAATCAAAAGGGATAGGCTCAGGCCACGGGGGAGTAGGGAATGACTGGGCATGGATGATACGGTGCCATGGGTCTACGAAGATGTCTAGGAAATCAGGGGAGGTGCAGTCGGAGGCTTGGGAGGGAGGAACACAGGTCTGGAAGTGAAGCGTCCCCTCCTCTCTCCTGTTGGGGTGGTCCCTGGTTTTCTGTCACCAGTAACTCTTGGTGTTCCCTAGCTGTCACCTGGGAAACCAGGGCAGGCTAGGTGGGTGATAACCTTGGGGACTGGATGACAAAGTTCTGTCAGGAATGCAGAAACTGCAGAGTGACTCCCGTTGCCATGGGAACGAACCTAACAAGTCTCAGAGGCTAAACTGGCTCTGGCTGGCCTTAAGCCAGTCCAATCTCACTGTCTAAGTCAACAGATTTTTCTCTAAGACCTATGAATGGGTCACTGTGTGAGAATTTGGAGTTACCTCAACCCATGGAGACCAGGGAATGTGGACGATAGGTGTGTTAAAGGGTAGTGAGGAGCAGGTCAGGGCTGTCTTTAGCTAAGCCTCTCTCTCTCTCTCTCTCTCTCTCTCTCTCTCTCTCTCTCTCTCCTTCCCTCTCTCCTTACTTCTTTCCTCCCTCCTCCCAGGTAGGAATGAAACCCACCTTCATGCCAGGAAGAGCCCGACCGCTGGGCTGTATTCCTAGTCCTGTCTGGTTTTATCTCATGGTAGAGAAGGCCAAGTCAGCCATTGGACCCACTCAACCAGCGTGTTCCAGAGTTCAGTGAGATGGTTTTCTAGTGCAAAATGTATGCAGTTTGCAAGGCAGTCAAGGTTTCTGTCCCATGTAGCATTCCACAGCGTCCTTCACTCCTGCTGGAGTCCCTCCGTGGGGTTAACTTAGAGGCTGGGGGCAGATAGTGACTGTGTGACTCGATGTGATCGATCTGTGTGGCTTAGGGTTTGAGAGCATTTTCTTTGTGTTATTGACAAGCACTGCTTTAAAAAAAAAAAAAACTATTGCTTTATTTTCTTAATTACATTTATTTCTATGTGCATACATGTGTGCATGAGAGGGGCACATGTCCTATGGGACTTGTGGAGTTCTTTTCTGCCACGTGGGGCCTGTGGATTTGGCTCATATCACCACTGCCCGCCCTACTATTGCCCCTCTCCAGCCCCTGCAGGGATTCACTGTGTAGCCCAGGCTGTCCTGGAACTCGATCTATGATCTATCAACCAGACCAGTCTGTCCTTCAATTCCCAGATCCTCCTGCCTCTGCCTCTCGAGTGCTGGAATTAAAGGCGTGCGCTACCACCACCCAGCTTGACTATTGCCTCTTTTAACTGGACACATTCCCTAAGTGGAACAACTGTAGAAAGCACTCAGAGGCTTTGGAAGTATCCTGGGCCTGGGCCTGGGCTCTGACCACGTTACTCTGGCAGGAGGAATTTTTAAACTTTACTGTTCGTATTTGCAAGTGGGAATGCTGCCTCTCCCACTGGCTGTTTTAGGATCATAAGTAAGGTATGCAGGAAAAGAAAGGACCCTTTGACACCTAGAAGGAGCCAAACAAATGAGAGCTCACCCTCAGAGCTGCCTTCACCACTGTCGGGGACCAGGTCATGGGCAGGGCACCATTTGCATGGCTTGCTCCCTAGGGACTAGATTTGCAAGCGTCTGTTTTGCATGGAGGGTGACTTTTGCCTGTTATCTCTTTGTTATAACCCTGTAGAATCCTCTCTCTCTTTCTCTAGTCCCAGTTGCCAGCTCCTTTTGGGTGGTCTCGAGCCTCCTCCTGAGCAAACTCTCCTCTTCAGTCATTTCTTGTCGCCCGGCAGGGGCCGCAGAGAAGACACTCATCTTGTCCCAAAGAGGCTGTTTCATGCAGAGGTGACCTGAAGCCCATGACTGCTCCAGCCTGTCCTCTCTCTGCAGGATGGACAGACATATGTACATTTCTGGTTGGTGAAAAGGGACCTCAGAAAGACTAAAGAACCAGCTCACCTCACACAAGAAACATCTCATTGCACCTGTCCTGGGCTGCAGCGGGACACTAGAACTTTTGAGAAAAAGCAGAAAAATGTGAGGGGTCTGACGGGTCCCTCGCCTGTCTTGGCTGGGCCAGCTTGGGTGCACAATGTATCCTAGCCGCTCTTTAGGAGCTCTGTATCCCTGCTTCTTCAGGCCAGTTGTGAAAACTAGGTAAGAGCAGAAAAGCTAGGGATGTAACTCAGCGGTAGAGCAGAGGTTCAGCACGCCCCAAGTCCAGGGGCTGATGCCTCCCTCCCTTCCTGCACCCCCCCAAAAGAAAATGTCACATTTTTCCAATGTGGCATGATCAGCAGGGGAGAAAATAGGTCACCAGGTCACCATCATCAGCCTTTGCTAACTACTGAGTATACTCTGGCCTTACACAGACACAGACACAGACACAGACACAGACACAGACACAGACACAGACACAGACACAGACACAGACACAGACACACACACACACACACACACACACACACACACACACACACACCAGTCCCAGCTGCTCCACTCTTCCCTAGGAATTTTGGGCTTGCCCTGTAGCCTTTTACATTTCCAGATCTTCCATCCACATTATTTTCGGGTTTCTGCTTTGTTGTTTTTTGTTTGTTTTTTAAAGTTAGCATCTCTACAAAACCCTGGCTGCCCTGGGGTACGTTGTATAGAGCAGGCGGCGTCAAACTCACAGAGATCCACCTGCCTCTGCTGCTGTTCTGGGATTAAAGTTGTGCATCACCACATGCTTCTGGTTTGTAGTTGTTTGTTTGTTGTGTTTTGTTTTTTGTTTTTGTTGTTGTGTTTGTATGGGGCTGGGTTTGAACCTAGGGCTTCACAGTGAATGACAGGTACTCTACCTCCAGGCTTTACACCTTACTTTTCTAGTCTGGGTGTGGTAGTGCATGTCTGTATTCCCAGCACTTGGAGAGGAAACTGAGGCAGGAGCATTGCCATGTGTTGAAGGCCAGTTTGGATTACATATCAAGTTCCAACCCAGCCTGGGTTACAGAGTCTGACTCAGTTATCCTACCGGGACCTTATTATTTATTATTTTTCTAAATTCAGCTTGCTCAAAGGTCCCCTTTCCCCAAAAGTTCTACAGCACATGTCTTAATCCTTTATTTATGTGACATCAATGTTTTGTTGGCAAGACACCGGAGGCTGGCTCACTGTGTATGCTGATATCGTCACGAGCCTGTGGCTCTCTGGGGTTCCACATCTGTATTTGTGTACGTCTGAGTCAGTGCCAGTAATGAACATTTGTTGTTTTTGCCTGCCTGGCCTCTCCCCCTTCTCTTTTTGGCGAATGGCCCCTTTTCTCTCCTTGCATTAGTGTGGGTGGGTCTGACCTTCCCCACTTTCCCACTGGCTCAGCTTGGGGTCTGTCGGGCTCAAATGATAGCATTTTATTATTCTCCTGACCAAAGACTTGGTTCAGAAACAGGCACGTGATCCGTCAGCTGAAGGAGCGTCGCCCTTGGAACTTCAGCTGGGCACATCTGGAAATAAGCAATCCCTTGGTAATGCCCATCCTTGTCACAGCTTGGAGACAGCCTGCTGAGGAGGAGGAAGAGTTCAAGCCAAATGCACTCCCAACTGAGAAAACAAATGACCTTTTATGCTGAAGCTGGGTTGACCGGGTATCTGTCATTTGCTGTCAAGAGCCTAGTTCTGTGTTGTGTGTTGGACATGTGTGCATGTGTGGTGTGTGCTGCTGTGCCCACATGTCTTATGCACATGTGACAGGTATAGGAAGGCAGCGTTTATGAGTCTGAGATGATGTGAGCAGGGAGGGAAGAAAGGATGGCACATGGTCTTATGCTCATATCGTGGGGATGTGAGCAGGCCAAGGGGTTGTGCTCCTTAGAATGTACTCAGGGAGAGGAGGAACACACATGTATGTATGTGAGTGCATGTGTGGGTTGTGCACATGGTGAAGGGGAGGGAGGGGCTCTGAGGACAAGTTGAGGTTGTGTGGAATGGGAGAAGACCCGTGAGTTGCTCTTCTGGGAGAGAACTTGAGGTTCTACCCAGCTGTCTTAGTCAGGGTTTCTATTCCTGCATAAACATCATGACCAAGAAGCAGTTTGAGGAGGAAAGGGTTTATTCAGCTTATACTTCCATATTGCTGTTCATCAGCAAGGAAGTCAGGACTGGAACTCAAGCAGGTCAGAAAGCAGGAGCTGATGCAGAGGTCATGGAGGGATGTTCCTTACTGGCTTGCTTCCCCTGGCTTGCTCAGCCTGCTTTCTTATAGAATTCAAAACTACCAGCCCAGAGAGGTGGTCCCACCCACAAGGGGCCTCTCCCCCTTGATCACTAATTGAGAAAATGCCCCACAGCTGGATCTCGTGGAGGCATTTCCCCAACTGAAGCTCTTTTCTCTGTGATAACTCCAGCTGTGTCAAGTTGACACAAAGCTAGCCAGTACACCAGCTTTGCATTCAAATGTATATGTACCTCCAAAAGCCCCTGCCTGGCCAACAGGATGGCTCAACCGGGAAAGCCAAGTGCAGAAAAGCCTGGTGACCTCAGTCCCATCTCCAGGAGTCACATGAAAGTGAAAAGAGAGAAGAGACTCCATAGTGTCTGTCCCCTGACTGATTGTCATACACATGTTCAACTGTTCACACACATGCCATGCAACCTCAGCATGACCTCACAGTCCCTCTGTCTCATACACACACTCACACACAATCACA
Source organism: Mus pahari (assembly GCF_900095145.1). Taxonomy (NCBI): domain Eukaryota; kingdom Metazoa; phylum Chordata; class Mammalia; order Rodentia; family Muridae; genus Mus; species Mus pahari. The sequence continues at coordinate 66,546,635 of NC_034606.1, read as the reverse complement.
CATACATACATTCACACATACACACACTCACATACACTCACACACTCATACTCACACACACATGACATACACACATACTCTCACACACATACACTCACATATACACACTCACACACACACACACACACTCTCATATACTCATACACTCACATACACACACACTCATACACATACACACACTCACATATACACACACATATATTCATTCACACATTCACATACTCACACACACATACACTCACACATACATGCACTCATATACACACACAGTCATATACACATGCACACACACACATACAATCATACACACATTCATACACACACATACACTCACATATACCCACATACACACACAGATTCACATACACACTCACACACACACTACTAAAACTACTTATAATTAAAAAAAACAGCCTGTCTATTATCAGATCCGCCCAACTAAAATCATCAGTGCTTTCCAATGACCAAAGCCAAATTCCTTAGATAATCGAATGTTATATAGACTCATAAAACTTGTGTTGATGTTGGTGAAGCTGGAGCGATCAGAGGCGGTTTAGGCACACCCCTGAGTATCAGAGGAGGAAGCCTACAGGTGAGAGAGGTTGAAGCACAAAATGATTTCCCCAGAACAGAGGCATTGCTCCCTCAAGTCCACAGGGACTGTGGGCAGGGCTGGCCTTGGGGCACTCCCTTCTGAGGAGCCTCCCTCAGCCCTTCCTCTCCAAGGCTGCAGTTGGTTTTATGGCCGGTGATCTACCAAAGCTCCCGCGATATCGGGTGTCGGGGGCCTCCAGGTCTGATCTGTTCTAAGGCAGCCCTGGATGCGGCTATTTCTTTGCTGTCTATGCCTCATTGCGTCCATCAGAGGGATCTTCCTAAGCCAGAGTCTCCTGGCTAGGGCTGTGCAGAGTGGTCTCTGACCATCTACACATTGGCCGTTCAGCCCTCTGTGCATCCAAAGCCCCTGTCTTCTTACATCTAGTCTCAAAACCCTCTGTTCTCCATCCTGCCATTCACCAACGGCCATTTTACATGACATGACTGTAGGAAACAATTGGTGATGGCCTTGGCCATGGTGGGACACTGAGGCTAACACACCTCCCAAAGGTCACCCTGCCATTGTCTTTTCAGGGCTCTGGTCTCTGAGGCTTCTCCCTATGTCACTGATCCTATGAATCTGGGAAACAGAAAGGACACTTCTCTTCATCTGGGGGACAGGTCACTGCCTCAGAGTTTATAGTCCTGGCTGACCCTGAACTTGCTATGTTGCTGAAGATGAGTATAAATGCTTGATCCTCTTGTATCTATCTCCTGAGACATAGGATTACAGGTGTGCACCACCATGCTTAGTTTATGTGGTATTGGGATGAAACTTCTGTGCATGCTGGGCTGGTACTCTATCAACTGTCCAGCCCTTGGCCCCAGAGTCTCCTTCTTGGCTAGTCCAGAACACCCTAACCCTGAAGCGTTTGCACCTGACTTGTTAGCTTCCTGGGGTACCCTGGTAAGTAATAGGAAAGCCAGGCTTGGAGATTTTTAGCCAGCCCCACGAAGCACAGGCTTTTTAGGAGTGGACGACTGGAAGATGGTTTTTTTTTTCCCCCCAACTTCAAAAGATTCCCATTAAGGGAGGGCTCTAGAATGTTCCGAGGTACAGGAGAAGGTGTGAAAGGGCCACACGAAACTTGGAAGTTTTCACTGTAGACCCGGTGGGCTTCATGTGGCAGCAGTGTGAAGATGGAGGCTTCGCTGTCTCACCTGACCCTGGGTCTTCTGGCTTCTTGGGACTGATGACGCTGCCCTTCTCATCAACTATGCGTCTTCTGGTGCCATATGTGAACTTGGAAGCTTTTCTTTGGGGTAGTCAGTCCATTTCTGGTTCGGAGGTTTCAATGATCAGAGCCATGACTTACAATGAAGAAAAGAAAAAAAAAAATATCAATCACTGGAGCCTGGTGGTACAGGCCTGCAGTTCCTCGAATCTGTCTGACAGGCTGCGGGAGGTGATAAGCTGGAGTGACACGGTGAGCTTAGCCTGTCCGAGCAACCTAGCCCGGCTCAAAACACTGGAGACCGGAGAGAAGGCTGGGGATGTGGCTCTGTGGTGGATCACTTGCCGCCTCCAGTTTGTTAGGTACAATGAATAATGTTGCCTGGAGGCACACAGCAGGGAACCAACAATCAACTTAATTACTCGTTCTGTGGCTTACAGATGGCTGTCCATCCACACCATCTGTGGCTTCCTATTTAAGCTGTTGAGCTGCACACCCCCAGCTGTTTATACCCCCAGCTGTTTATATGCCACCGCCCTCAATATTTAAAATCGCTCTGTTGTTCGAAGTGATTTTGGTTCTTTTAGGACTTCACCCCCCATGCAGGGACGGCCTTTACTTTGCCTCTTGTTCCTGGCCCAGGATCTGGTGTACAAACTCACTGCTCTTTCATGGAGCTCATTTATGCTTCTGCACTCCCCCCCCCCTCCCAGACAGAGTCTCTGGTTCTCAGGTTGGCCTTAAACTCAAAATGTAGTTGAGGAGGACCCTGAACTTCTGCTCCTTCTGCCCCAACCTCCCAAGTGCCAGAATTATAGGCGTGGATCACCACGCCCAGTTTATGTGGTACTGGCACCAAACCCAGGTTTTGTGACATGTTAGGCAAACAATTAAGCTATGTACGTCCTAAGCCACTAACCACCACCCCCCACCCGATTATATTTTTGAAATTACTTTCATTTACTTGTGTATATGTGTGCAGTGGCAGGGGAGGGCTGGGTCTTAACATGGGAGACCTCCTTTCCCCCTTGGCTCCTCAGGAAAGACATATTAGGGCAGAGCTGTCTGTGCAGGGCACCTTCACCTCCTCACAGTGTGTATGACTCTTGTTGAACAGGCTTTGGTGACCACAGTGGCCAGAGACAGCCTTACAAGGAGTTATACTTGTGGCTGTCCTAGTTTGGTTCCTTCTCCTCTGACCACTTGGCCCTAGTCCCTGAGGCCTTTCCCTTTTACCTCTATCTTGGGGAAGTTCCAGGCAGAAACCACTGGACAGAGCAGCTCTGGCTTCTCTTGCTGAGCAGAGGCCATATTTGGAGGGGCTGGTTGTGGGGGTCTCTGGAAATAACGAAGAGTTGACAAACGATAAGCCCTAGGTTGAGCTTGGAGCTGCTGCTCTGGCCTGCGCAGCACAGGGGTCTCACCTTTACTGCCCCTTTACCCACACCTTGAGAGACACTCCTGAGAGCCAGGTAGCTAGGGCGGAGGAGGGCGAGATTTCAGAAAAAGTGCTGGATGACCAGCTTTTATGCCACCGAATCAGTCCCTTCCCTTCAGGTCCCTCCAAAACTGGTGTGGGGGAAGGGAAGAAAGGGAGAGTTGGCTGTCCCTCCCCAGGGCTGCCATACCCGTCTGACCAGCTGCTCCTTTTCTCCTTCCGCTTTCTCGCTTTCTCTCACCGGCCGGCCAAGGTTCCCTCCCTTTGGTTAGCTGGAAAAAGTCTCCAATCTTGCTGGGTGTGGGCCTGTGTTAGAGAGGGGGTGAGAAACACACACCCAAATTGATTTTCACCTGAAAACGGAGTGTTGACTGAGGGGGGGGGATGTGAGAGGGCCTGGTGTAAGTAGGACTTCCCTTTTCCTAGCGTGCGGGAGCCCAAGGCTGGGGACTCCTGGCAAAGGACAGGCAAGGAAGGAATATGGTCACTGTGTACCCTTGGGGATTTCTAGATTGGTCTTTCTGAAAGTGACCTCAGACAGACAGATAGACAGACAGACAGACATACACGTGGGGGTGGCTTCTCAGAGAGAGAGGGAGAGAGGTGTGCCATGAAGGGAAGGAACTTGTCTGTGTGTCTCTAGGGGTGACTTCTGGGTCTCTGTCCCTTTGCCTATATGTGCTCATAGAGCAGTCCTGGGTGTTTCTCCTGGAGAAGGGGAGGAATCCATAGACAGTTCTCCTCTTAGTAGGTGCTCACTCTTTTCCCTGGCTGTGGGGTGGCATCTGCTAGCTGCCCTGTCCCCCAGGGGATTTGGATATCTGTCATCTATTGGTTTCCTTAATTGAGATCCACCCAATCCCCACATCACACCCTGAAGTACCTTCCAGAGAGCCCAGCCCATCGGGTAATTTAAGTGCAGGTGGAATCTTTGCCTTGGGGACCCAGACCTCTTGCCTGCTCCGCCCAGGCCTGGAGGGCCTTGCTTAGCTCCCCAGTCTCCAAACTCTCACGGGTGCGGGCTGTGCCCCGGCTTGTTCTCCTGACTCACTCTGATAATGGGATAATGAGTTCAGAGAGACAGGTGCAGGGAGACAGGGTGCTATCCTCATCACATCTGGCCGGCTTGGGGCCCAGGGCAGAGGAGAAGGGTCCAGGTGGCTGGAGAATAAGTCACCAGCAGGGCCATCCCGTTCCAAGGCACCATGAGTCACCACTGCCCGGGCAGCCCGGGGGTGTCTCCAAAGAAGCGATTGCAACAAAGCCCCTGTGCCTCTATTCTCTGGGGTCCCCCTTTTCTGCCTTGTCCTCTGTTCCTCATTCTTTGCTATTCCTTGAGGCCTCTGTCGTCTGGGGAATTCTCCGGTCTGGGTAGGAAAGGAGAATACTGTGCTGTGTCCAGAGAGAAGGGCTGTCTTTGATTTCTCTTTACCTTACACCCAGAGAGAAGACAGCTAGAAGCCTGTGTTCACTCATTCCGAAAATATCTACCTACCCCCCCACCCCCCTTTGCCAGCCTATGGGTGCAGGATGCTACGCAGGTAGTGGGGTGGGGTGGTGGTGTTAGCTGTAACCTGGGCAGACAAGGCAAACAGGAGCTTGGGAACCGAAGGGCCTTGCTGGCCGGCCTGGCCAGCCCCACCTAAAGGAGGTCTTTTGGGGGTATTAAGAGAGACCAGCCAGATGTGGAGGAAGAAGCACACACTCAGTCCTAGTGCTGGGTGGTAAAGGGCGGTGCCGGCTTCGGTTAGGCTTCAGGGTGCTTATACCCCCAAAGGGGTTGTGACCCCTCCAGATTCTGAACCACAGGATATTTGATATGTCACCTCTGGGAGAACATAGCTCTATTCCCTAGAGGGATTGCAACCCACTGGTGGAGAACCTACAGCATATCTGTTATGTGACCCCTGAGGAAGGGTCCTTCCGACCTCCCTTGAGTTTCAACTTCTAGTGAGTTCTAGTAGCTTGCTTGACTTGAGACCTTGGTGTTTGTTTTTTTGTTTTTTTGTTTTTGTTGTTGTTTTGTTTTGTTTTTTTGTTTTGTGATTTTGTTTTGTTTTTAAGCTAAAATGCCTGGGAACCCTTTCGGCCCAGACCTCCCAGAGTAGTTCTCACAGGAGGGCAGGAGATAAGACAGCTTAGATCGGAGACCCCAGGCTCACTTCCTGCCTTCACAGGGCTCAATTGCTCTCTCCTGGATTTTTAGGGTAGGGCTGGAGAAGGATCCGGGTGGGAGCAGCTCTCTACTGCCCTCACCTGAGTCCTGTCTGGAGGTTGCAGATGTTGGGTTAGGCCCTGCCCTCTAGCGTCTAGCCACTCAGGTAAGAGGCCGGTTTCCCTCCCCTGGGGCTGGCCTCTTCTTTTATAAAGGGCCTTCGCTGGGCGCTGTCCCACGGTCTAGAAGCAGCTGCTTAGCTTGCTCTCGAACCTCCGTCTTCGGCTCACCGCCTTCGCTCCAGACTTCACCATGTCCATCAGGGTGACTCAGAAATCCTACAAGATGTCCACCTCCGGACCCCGGGCCTTCAGCAGCCGCTCGTTCACGAGTGGACCCGGTGCCCGCATCAGCTCTTCCAGCTTTTCCCGGGTGGGCAGCAGCAGCAGCAGCTTCCGGGGAAGCCTGGGCTCCAGCATGGGTCTGGGCGGCTTTGGCGGGGCTGGTGTCGGGGGCATCACAGCCGTCACGGTGAACCAGAGCCTGCTGAGTCCCTTGAAGCTGGAGGTGGACCCCAACATCCAGGCTGTGCGCACACAGGAGAAGGAGCAGATTAAATCCCTGAACAACAAGTTCGCCTCCTTCATTGACAAGGTGAGAGCCCTCTTCCCGACTACCGTCCCGCGCTCTTTCTTCTGCTGTCACAGAGATGCTTACATCTCCCTCCCCCCTACCCCCATGAGCTCCTGTTGGGACCCACTCATCCTGGCCACACTCTTTTCTACTTCTCTCGTACACTTTGGTTTGGGCCGAGAGGGTCTGAAGTGCTTGTGACTAAATTCTGGAGCACCATTCACTGACGGGCCTGGTGCCTTCCTTGTGGCTTTGCTCTCTGGTAGCAGGGGCGTCCCCTCCCCGCTCCCACCCCACGCCCTCGAACTGCCCCAAGGTTTCCTCGTGGTGCCCTGTGCATTGTGCATTTTTCTATCTTCTGTTAAATAATGGAGGGTGGTGTAAGATTTTAGAAGGTTTCAGGTGTCTTGATTGAACCCGACAAACGCATATGGAGGTCTTTGGTGCCCAAGGCTAGAGTGGGGGCTCCAGGCTGAGTCACTGCTCGGCCCCTGCCCTGCTCCGGTGGGCGGGGCCGCTCTAGAGCCAGGGCGGAGGTCTTGGGTCTGCCCTTCCACCAGGAGGAGCTCCGGCGTTGGGGTGGGGTGGGGTGGCGGGGAGGGGGAGTCGCAGGACTCCGCCTCGGGAAGGCCCGTGCGGGATTCAAAGTCTGCGGGCGTTGGACACTCCGCTCCTGTTTCACGACCTGTTAAGACCTGAGTTTATGGCCCCAGATAGCGTCGGCCTGCCCACGCCCCTCTACGAGCTTGGCCCTTGTACCCCTTTCACTCTTTCTACGGTGGCTCCGCCCCAACTGCCTGGTTCCTTTGCAAGCCGAAAGCCAGGCCAGGTTTTGCAGTCCTGTGGCTCATGGCCTTCGTGGCCCCGGGACGATTGGCCCTTCCTGCTGACTGGCTCCTGAGAGGCGGTGTGGGAACGGGAGGAGGGAAAACATGGGACTGAGCCCGTGGATTCGGACGCCCCAGGAGCATCTGCCTCTTCTTCACTAGGGCTTGCTAGTTCCAACAGCCCCTAACTTCTCCCTGAATCCTCATAGAGAGCAGTTGGCCGAGACATGGCGTGTGCCTTGTGGGTTACAGGGTCCTGCAATTTCCTCCAATGGGCCATCTTGTTAAGTTTGACTTCCTCATCTGTAAAATGGACACGGCAGGCCCCAAATCAGTTTTTCGGCATGTTCAGCTCAAAGCGTGACGAGCTTTAGCAGCACCTGGCCCGAATTCAGCATTCCATTAGGATGAAATTCTGGAATTACTTGGGTTGTCTTTTTTTTTTTTTTTTTTTTTGTTTTTTTTTTGTGATTATGAGGAAGAAGAAAGGTTTTATAGTGTGGGTTGTGTGAAGGTAATTCGATTGTTCCCTCAGGATGGCTTTCTAGTTTTCCCCCAATTTAAGAAGTTAGAGTTCCAGCCTGAGAGTGCGGAAGTGCATTTCCGCACCTATGG
>NC_034606.1:66533400-66539169 GCF_900095145.1 Mus pahari | reverse complement strand
AAATTCTGGAATTACTTGGGTTGTCTTTTTTTTTCTTTTTTTTTTTTTTTTTTTTTTGTAATTACGAGGAAGAAGAAAGGATTTATAGTGTGGGTTGTGGGAAGGTAATCCGATTGTTCCCTCAGGATGGCTTTCTAGTTTTCCCCCAATTTAAGAAGTTAGAGTTCCAGCCTGAGAGTGCGGAAGTGCATTTCCGCACCTATGGAGCAGTCAGTCTATTATCCTTACAAAAGGCGTTCCCCTGTGCGCTCTAAGATGTGAAGGGGGGGGCGGGGATTGGTTGTGGTCAAACGGGCAAGAGGGTGGGTTAGGGACTCCCAAGGCTGAGGGGTTTCCAAGGCTGCTCCAGCAGGGTGGGAAGGACGGAAGGAGATATACCTGCCTGCTCCCTTGCCTCATCTTCTGCTAAAAGTGGGCCCTTGTGGAGAAGGGACTCCCCAAAGCCCCTACCTGAGCCTTCTGGAGGCATTTGCAGGGTTGGGGAGACCCAGACCAAGTTACACAGCTCAGGGTGGCAGTAGTGTTGCTATAGAAGCTCTAGCAAGCATTCCCGGAAGCAGGGAGAAAGGTCCCTAAAATTTCCAGGCTCTCTATTCAAGATCGACCATCATAGCGTAATAGATGCCATTCTCAATCCAACCTAGAAGGTAATGAACAGACCTTTAGAAAACGAGGCTGAGATGTATCATCTATTCGAATAAAAGCCCCTCCGCAGCTACAGCTGCAGCCTCTCCCATCCCAAGTCCTGGAGGAACATGGCTTCCGATGCTGCCACCACCAGGACACTGCGCTATTTCCCCAGGTCGTATGTGACCATGGGAAGGGACAGTGATTGTCTCCCTCCCTCCAGATCCTGACCCTAGCCTGATGTGGAATTTTTTTTTCCGTGTCCTCCCCACGCAGGTGCGCTTCCTGGAGCAGCAGAACAAGATGCTGGAGACCAAATGGAGCCTGTTGCAGCAGCAGAAGACATCGAGGAGCAACATGGACAACATGTTTGAGAGCTACATCAACAACCTCCGCCGGCAGCTGGAAGCCCTGGGCCAGGAGAAGCTGAAGCTGGAGGCTGAGCTTGGCAACATGCAGGGCCTGGTGGAGGACTTCAAGAATAAGTGAGACCCCTCCCTGAATAAAGTCCTCTTACGTCGCCTCGCTTTTGGGGGGCACGGGCCTAGTTCTCACGGCATCAGTTCTCGTGACCCTCTGTGTAGGGGACAGTTTGGTCCTGTGGCCATATGGTCAGTTTTGCTTCAGTCTCAGGACTGTCTAGCCCAGGACAACAATTTCCTGGTTAGATAGTAGTGTACCTAAGCTGGGTATGGTGGTGCATGTTTGTAATATCTCACTCAGGAGACAGAGGCAGGAGGATTTGGCAAGCTCTCCAGAGTGCTCTGAGGTCTCATGACAGGATGCATGCTAGCTCTCTCAGCATGCCAAGTCTACTGTACATTTGGAGTCTGCTTTCCTGCTCCAGGCCTCCCCACTGGCTGAGCAGAAGGTTGGGTGGGGGTTGGGAAACGAGTATGGAGGCAGAAGGACCAGCCTTGCATGCCCTGTATCTCTGAACTGAGACATTCATCCCCCGTCCCCATCGGAGAGCGAGGTGGGGTAGGAGTGTCTCTCTTTGTGCACACATTTCGCATGTACCAATGTGCCTTGGACTCCGTCCCTGGCAGCGGCAGACCTAGGACCCCTTGCCTTTTGCCTTCATCCACTGACTCCCGGTCTTGTCTTACCAGGTACGAGGATGAGATCAACAAGCGTACAGAGATGGAGAATGCCTTTGTCCTCATCAAGAAGGTGAGGGTCTGGGGGCGGGGCTACGGAGATGGCACAAGGGTGAAGAGGACTTGCCTTTCTTCCGGAGAATCTGAGTTCAGTTCCCATTAGCCATACCAAATGGCTCACAACTGCCCATGACTGCAGCTCCAGGGAATCCGATGTCTCGGGCCTCTGAGGCACAGGAGACTCCTAAATGCAGACACAGGAGGTGTGGCTTTGGGATTTAGACTAGGAATTCTCTGGGACTTTCCAAGGAGCTCATTGCTTTCTAAGTAATAGGACAAGTTCTTTTGCCATGCGATGCCATTCAGGTAACAATAGAAAGGTGGACAGCGGAGAGTTAGCTTCCTGCCGTTAGACAGACTACCAGACAAGGTTATCGGTCTAGCCTAGCTTTCTGGAGGGGGAAGCATGGGGGTGGAAGCCCGCAGGAAACAGAGATAAACATGGCTGGAAATGGCTCAGCACTTGGGAGCACTGGATGCTTTTCCAGAGGACCCAGGTTCGATTCCCAGCACCTACATGGCGGCTCACAACTGCTTGTAACCCCAGTCCCAGAGGCTCTGACACCCTCACAGGTGCAGGCTGAATACCAATGCACATGTAATAATAATAATAATAATAATAATAATAATAATAAAATGCATGGTTGTATGGTTGGGATCCAGGGGAATAGAAAGGGGCTGGGTTGGAGGATCACCAAGGGTCAACCATGAGCAGATGTTGGGGAGACCCTGGGCACTGAACTCAGGTTCCTCACCTTACCCTCAGGATGTGGATGAAGCATACATGAACAAGGTGGAACTCGAGTCCCGGTTGGAAGGACTGACCGACGAGATCAACTTCCTCCGGCAGCTCCATGAAGAGGTACGTTCTCAGGGGCTAGAGTGGACTGGACTTCCAGCCTGTCAGTGTCCTGCTCTGCACCAGCCAACAGGCTGTTTCTGTCTTCCGGCACACCGACCAGCAAGGGCCCTCTGTTCGGTAACCATAGGCAGTGGTTATAGAGGCTCTGCCCCCTACATGAGATGGGGAATAGGCTGAGGAGTGAATTAAGCCATCCCAGGTCCTCACATCGAGTGGGGACCCAGCCTAACTTAGGCTCATCGTGTCCTCAAAGCCCCCCCCCCCCGTCTTTGAGCTGTTTTGAAGACCCCTCCCCCTTCCCCTTGGCTGTTTACCTAACTTCAGGTTTCTCTTGATGCCTCCCTTCATGGCTCAGAGTTTTGACCCTAATCCCAACCCCGAGTCTTCCTTCCACTGTAAATTTGATGTCTTCAAACCCTGGCTCTCAGTTGCTCCTTTGTCACGTTGCAAAGGGTCCTGTGAACAGGGACAGACCCTCACCACCTGCCCCTGCTCACAGGAGATCCGTGAGTTGCAGTCTCAGATCTCAGACACGTCTGTGGTGCTGTCTATGGACAACAGCCGCTCCCTGGACATGGACAGCATCATCGCCGAAGTTCGTGCCCAGTACGAGGAAATTGCCAATCGCAGCCGGGCTGAGGCTGAAGCCATGTACCAGATTAAGGTAAAAGAGCGGGGGATCACAAGCCTGGGTCTCCCTTCCTGGCTGGCTCTGTGTCCTGGATCTCATGAGGAGGGAGCCGAGTACCAGATCCCACGCTGCCTACTGTGGGCTGGCTCCACACAGTGGAAGCCTGGAGTTCTGGAGGGGGGCCTTCACTGGTGTGTGCCTGTGAGTGTGTGTGCATGTGTGAGCATTGGTGGGTACGTTTCTGCACTTGTGCAGGAGCTCGGTGGGTGAGATGTCAGCTGAAGCCTCACCTCCCTTCTTGCCCCTGCAGTACGAGGAATTGCAGATCCTGGCTGGGAAGCACGGGGATGACCTGCGCCGCTCAAAGACGGAGATCTCCGAGATGAACCGCAACATCAGCCGCCTGCAGGCGGAGATTGAAGCCCTCAAAGGCCAGGTACTGGTGGGCTCAGCTGGGACTGGGAAGGGAAGGGGGAGCAGCTCTGTTGCTCAAGGACTCGCCTAACATGACCAAAGCCCTGGGATCACTGAGTCATAAAACGAAGTGTGGTAACATGCACCAGTAACTACAGCAGTTGGTAGGTTACCAAAGGAGGGTTGCTGTAAATTCAAGGCCAGCCTGGGCTGCAGAGTGAATTCTAGGCTAGTCTGGGCTTCAAAACAAATGACAACAAAAAGAAGCCCAGTGAGGATGGGTCTTAGGGAGGGACATACACCAGATGCCACCTGGGTGCTCATATGTCTCCTTCCCCACAGAGGGCAACGCTGGATGCGGCCATCGCTGATGCTGAGCAGCGTGGGGAGATGGCCATTAAGGATGCCCAGACCAAGGTGACCGAGCTGGAGGCTGCCCTGACACGGGCCAAGCAGGACATGGCCAAGCAGCTGCGCGAGTACCAGGAGCTCATGAACGTCAAGCTGGCCCTGGACATCGAGATCACCACCTACCGCAAGCTGCTGGAGGGGGAGGAGAGCAGGTGGGTTTGGAGGTCTCAGAAAACCCGGAATGGGGAGGGGTGGGTGCTGTCTGGAGCCATCCTGGGACTTGGATTCTGCTCTGGAATGAAAAGGGTCACAGGTTGGCCCTGATGCCCCATGCATCTGGTTACAGGCTGGAGTCTGGGATGCAGAACATGAGCATCCATACGAAGACCACCAGCGGCTACTCAGGTGAGTGTTCTGGGCCTTGGGGATGGAGGGTAGGAGGCCCAGGAGGTCAGGGCGGAAGTCGGGGCTTTGAGAGATGCTGTGCTCAAAAGCAGTTGACAGAAACAAAGGGAAGGGGTTGGACTCTTGTTCTCAGCAGAATTCCAGGGTGATAGGTGACAGACCGAGGACTCTAATGCTCAGTAATAGAGTCCCACACAAATGCTAGCTGTGTGCTGGACCTGTGCTAAGTTCCTCATGTATGCTATTGTCTTTTATGCTTCTTCACATTCTGCAACCTCAAAACTCCCTCCATGTAGCTCGAGAGACGGGCTCCTTTGAGTGCTAGTCAGGGCCATGCAGCTAAAAGGGGAGCCTTTTTGATGTTCAGTTTGCTTCTCCATGTAGACGAGGAGTGGCTCAGGCAGGAATCGGTCAGGTCTAGACCGGCCTCTCCATCTGTGGTTGTCAGAGGGTGTCTAGGGAAAGAGGCTCTATGCCTGCGCTCACATAGCTGTCTATCCCTCGTCTCCCTGGACCAGGAGGACTGAGTTCATCCTATGGGGGACTCACTAGCCCTGGCTACAGCTACGGAATGAACTCCTTCCAGTCCGGCTTCGGTTCTGTCGGGGGATCCAGCACTTACAGCCGCTCCAAGGCCGTGGTCGTGAAGAAGATTGAAACCCGAGATGGGAAGCTGGTGTCCGAGTCTTCTGATGTCGTGTCCAAGTGAATGGCCACTGAAATCCTTGCCAGCCTGAGCTCCTGCAGCCGCTCAGGGCTCTCGGGGAGACAGCCCAGCCGTATGGCAGAGTGCAGGGAACTAGAGACCCGCCCGAGAGTCAGCCCTAATCCCCTGGCCAACCTTAGGAGGAATTTCCTATCTGGGATATCCCAATGGCCCCTGCCTCCCACCCAAACCCAATTCAATGGTATTTTCTAAAATAAAGCCTCAGCTGGCTCTGTCAACTAGGTTTGCTATGTATGCATCTGTGTATGCATTGGTGTATGTATGCATCTGTGTATGCATCGGTGTATGTATGCATTGGTGTATGTATGCATTGGTGTATGTATGCATCGGTGGGAGGGATGGGCAGGGGGCTCCTTCCTGGGATACAGAAGTGGGATGTGCAGAGCAGGAATGTCTTTCTCCTCCAGGCTGTTCCAAGAGAATGTCTTGTTGGTAGTCCAGTTCATACGCTGGCTGTGGAACATGGTTCTTTACCAGTGCATAGCCTCTCACACTTTACAGCCGGGTCTCGGATATCCAGGGTCCCTCGAGCTTTGGGGTTTTGGGTGGTCCCATCAGAGAGAGAGAGAGAGAGGGGGAGAGGGGGTGAGGG
>NC_034606.1:66497098-66533250 GCF_900095145.1 Mus pahari | reverse complement strand
GGGAGAGAGAGGGAGAGAGAGGGAGAGAGAGGGAGAGAGAGGGAGAGAGGGAGTGCACTGTACCCCAGACCTCAGGCTTCAAAGCGGCTGAGCGGGGCGTGGAAGTAAGGACTGTCCAGTTCTCGAGCCTGTCCTTGCCAGACACATAGCTTCCTTGTGTTCAGCCTTTCCTAGTTCCTCAATAGGGACTTAGGAGGTCTGGTTTCCCACCCTTCCAGATGTCCAGAGTCTATTTTTAGTGACGGGGTGTGTTGGGTCTGCCATTTCTAGAAGCCAGGATAGTTCACTATAGGACTTGGCACAGATTCGTGGGTTGGCCCTGCTCCTCACCCGCACACCCACCCGCACTGCTCCTACCGCTCCTGCCTACCCCCTGCAATCTTGATAGAAAGGGTGTGTGTGGAGGCCAATGTTTGCCTGTGGAGGGTGGACCGTATGCTTATGGGTGTGTATAGGTTCACTGAAGTGTGTGAATAGGTTTGCCTGTCTGTCAAGCAAGTGTCCCAAGGTTTAGAGCAGGGGAGGAGAGTATTAGGAGACAGCCGGATGAGGAATTACCAACACCATTGCCATCAGTATGGAGTTTCCCTCAGTCACATGGTCCATGCAGTCCCAGGCTAGGTGTGCATCAGGCCTTGGCATGGCTGCCAAGGCTTTCGTTGTTTCAGATTTGTTGAAAACTGGTAGAGAACTGGTACAGAGGGGACAGGAAGTAAGGAGCAGACTGGACAGGAAGTAGGAACAAATTGTACAGGAAGTAAGACCAGACTGGACAGGAAGTAGGAACAGACTGGACAGGAAGTAAGAACAGACTGAACAGGAAGTAGGAACAGACATGGCACGGAAAACTCCCAGTTATCTCCCAGTCCCCTGACTTCAGCCTTACCACCTTCCTAGCTACCTGGCTCTGTGGATCTGGGCTTTTAAGCTGTCATTGTCCTTCCGAGCCTTCTTCCATGCTCAGCCAGAGTCAAGGAGCCTAAGTAAGGGATTTCAGTCATAATTGTGTTAGTCAGAACCTGGGCACCAACAGCCCCAGTAGGTTGGGTCTGGCTGCCTATCCTTATTTATAAGGCAATTAAAGAAACCAATAATAATAGTAAAAAACAGAAAAAGGATTCTTCAACATGGCCACATTGGGAAGGGGAACAAAGAGACACAGTGATACCCCAAGTCTATTTTTAGGATGCTGGATTGAGGTTTGGGGTTAAGTAGAATACCAGAGCTATGCATAGCTGGACAGTCATGGCCAGGGAACGGCCCCACCCACCTCTGAACCATCATTTTCATGGCTCCAGTGGTCTGACAACTTGTCCATCTGAAGGTGAAGGCACATCCTTTGTGCTTTCAAACATTTACACTTTATTATTTATTTATTAGTTGGGTGTAGATGTGCATGTCAACGTGGAGGTTAGAGTATCACCTGCAGGAATCGTTCTCATTTTCACCTTGTGGGTCCTGAAGGTGGACTTCAGGTCGGCAGACTCGGCGTCAGGTGTCTTTATCATCTGAGTTATTTCCATGGTCTCCTTACTCTTTTATTTATTTATTTATTTATTTATTATTTTTGTAAATACAGAGTTTTACTGTAGCCTAGACTAGCTTTGAACTCCCTGTCCACTGCCTCAGATGGGATGAGAGGTGTACACTAACACCCTTGGAGGCAAATGCAGTTTTATTACCATTTACAAACACATCCAAGTGAGTCTCAGGATACGGGAGGAGAGTTACCAGGATTGCCCTGGGCAACTGGAACATGCTGAGAGACCTCTTGCCCACTAGTGCACTAAGTCAATATTTTCAGCTTTGCCACACCCAGTCTTTGAAGCCAGGCACCTGTCTTATCAGGTCCCGTTGCCAGGCAATGGGCGGGTCGGGAGCAGGCTCCGTTCACAAATCCTAGATGATCTCTATGCTCTGAATGTTTGCTGAGGGAAAGGTAATACAGCTCCTCCGTGCTAGTATCCTGACTGCTTACATGTGCACTCACCATGGGGTAAGGCCACCCACTGCTCAGGAGGACCCTTCTTTACCTGTCAGAATTTATGTATTTATTTATTTTTAATCTTTTTAAAAAAATTACTTTTATGGGTACAGGTGTTTTGCCTGCATATATGTGCACACGTGTGTCTCTGGTGCCCATAAAGATCAGAAGATGGTGTTGGAGCAAGAGTGTTATAGACAGTTGTGAGTTGCCATTTGAGGGCTTACACAGTTGTAAGCTCTCTCGTGGGTGCTGGGAATTGAACCAGAGCCTTCTGGAAAAGCAGCTAGTGCTAAGCCATCCCTCCAGCTCCTACTTTTGATCTCCAACACCACATAAACCAGGCGTGGTGGCACAGGCCTGTTATCCCAGCACTCAGGAGGCAGAGGCAGGAGGATAAAGTTCGAGGTCAGCCTGGGCTACAAGAGACTCTGGCTTGATGAACGAATGAATGAAATACATCCTTTATCTACATGAGGAAACTTGGAAGAGTAGAAGATGAACATTTTAAAATGTACCTAGCCCTGAATACTTACAGGCTTCCCATCTGGAGAATCAGGCAGCCATGGGTACAAGCCATTCCAGGAGAAGGGACTGCACCCATTTCTCAAACATTCAGATTTCCTCTCTTGTCTTTATGACCTTGTGACCTAAATAAAAACAGTCTAACATTATGTAGCACTTACATGATATTAAATGTAGACTATCAATGACTGCTGTGGCCCATGCTTCTAATTACAGCTATTGAGAGGAAGAGGATGTGAATTCAATGCCAGCCTGGGGTTAATAGCTAGACTTTGCCTCAAATAAAAAACCAAAACCAAAACCAAAAAACAAAACAAAACAAACAAACAAAAAACAAAACCCAAACCCAAACCTAAACCAAAAATAAAAAAAAACAAACCCAAAACCAACCAACAAAACAAAACAAAACAAAAAACCAACTCCCTCCCAAACTCTCCAAAACGAAAGAAGAACCCCCCCCCATCCAACCCCAAACCCCAAACCAAATCAAAACAGAAAAACTTAAACAAATTAAATACAATCAAAGCAAAATGGAGACCAAGTTACAGGGCGGCATGCTAGGTTCAGTGCGGATCCTGCTAGGTTTTATTTGGGAGACAGTTTCTCAGTATTTGGCACCCAGTGGGTCCTGGAGTCCATTTCTACAAGCGTTGAGAACACCTGTGGCTTTGTCCCCGCAGGGTCCGTGCTTAATGAATGAAACAAACATGTCCACTCCTAGGTACGGTGGAGGAGGAAGTTTCCTGCAGGTAAGAAGAGCGCAGCATCTGTGTGACATCTGAGAGAGTCCAGAGTGAACATGACCCCCGTCAGGCGAGGAGACTTGGAGGGGGCAGGGAGAAGGGAGAACAGCCAGCCAAGAGAAGTGGCCTGGGCCAGAGACCAGGTAACCAAAATGGCTGGGTTATATAGGGAAGGGCAGCCCATTAGGGGAGAGGGCAGGGCACACCAGCCAGGAGGGCCCTGTAGAGTATGCAGCGGTACTAGGAGACCCTGGAGTCTAGATCTGCTTTGCTGTGTTAAATAGGCATTTGATCCATTTGTTCTGGATTTGAAAGCTAACCCTTACCCCCTTACAGCCCACTGATGACCCTGAAAGGCAGGCTACGTCCCACAGAGTCACCAACTTCCTTTTGGTCACACTGTACTTTTTAAATCACATACAAGCTAATTTTAAATTAAAAAAATTTAAATGTAATCTATTATTTAAATTAATTTAAATTAAAAACTACTTTCTACATTTGAGTGGGTCAGACAGGCATGCTATATACAATTCAAGAGCCCAAGAAGGCCCTGGCCTGCCCCGTTGCCTGGTTTCTCTTGCGAAGGGCAGCCGGGCTATGTTTCCTGTGAGTTGTCCCAGGCGATGTCTGTGAATATACAGTCCCTCAGGTTTACACAGGCTTACACATTCAGCAGTGTTGACTTGTGCAAAGGGCAGGGAACAGCACGTTGTCATCCTCCTGTTTTGACTCCATGTAGCGTTGGGAGGAAGGGAAGAGGGAAGGGTCAAGAGTGGTGGCCCTGACAGCCATGGCGCTGCATCTCCAGACTCTCAGCGCCGGCACAGTGGCTCGCCCCTCTTGCATCCTTCCTTCTTATAGTTCAAGACCCTCTCCCCAACCTGCCATCACCCCAGTTTTCCAAAATCTTTTTTTCTTCAGCTCCATCCTTGCGACTTGGGAATGCCAGCCACAGGACAGATTCTTAGGGACCCTGACACGACATGGTTGTAATGGGCCCGCCTTGGCTAACCACAGAGCCCTTCACTCTCTTCCTTTTTCTTTCTCCATGTAGCCCTGACTGTCCTGGCACTCGCCCTGTAGACCAGGCTAACCTCGAACTCAGAGCGCTGCCTCTTGAGTGCTGGGGTTAACGCCACGCACTACCGTGCCCGCCCTTTGCTCTTTAACTGAGGTACTTTGGGTTAAGTCAATGTTCCACCCGGTAGCCATTACCCAAGATCCAGATGCTCCCTGAGAAATACCCAGCTCTCCAAGTTTTCCTGCTGCTCAGGTCAGGGTCTTTCCTGTTACTTGCCATAGTGGCTGTGCCTATTCTTGTTTGTCAACAAGGATGGCTTCTGGGAAGAGGGAACCTCAACTGGTGAATTGCCTCCATCGGCCACAGACATGTGTCTGTGGGATATTTTCTTGCTTGCTAACTGAAGGAGGAGGGCCCAGCCCACCGTGGGCGGTGCCATGCCCGGGGCAAGTGGGTCTGGGTTGTATATTGGAAGGCAGCAGAACAAGCAGAAGCATTGCACCTTCCCATCTCTGCTTCAGTTCCTGCCTCCAGGTTCCTGCCTTGGCTTCCCTTGATAATGAACTGTAATCTGTAAGCCAAATAAAGCCTCCCCCCCACCCCCCGAGTGGTTCTTGGTCAGAGTTTTTATCACGGCAACAGAGAAGCAAACTAATACATACTGCCTTTTCTTTCTGAGACAGGGTTCACGTAGCCCAGGTTGGCCTCAAACTCTATATGTAGTCAAGGCTGGCCTTGAACTCCTGATCCTCTCATCTCTGCCTCCTGACTGTTGGGATTATGCCGGCCTGCCACCTCTTCTGTGGTGCTAGGGATCGCCCTCTGGACTTCCTCCATATGCTTCATCCCTAGGAAGACCTCCTTTACAGAGCATTTGAAGAGACAAGGAAATTGAGTGGAATTTTTAGAGCCCCCACACCCTGTTGTATTAGTTTCAGCTGTCAGCTTGCCCAGGCTTACCGCCACCTGGAGAGAGGGACTATCAACTGAGGCACTTCCTTCCTCAGATTGGCCTGTGGCCACCCCTGTGAGGCATTTCCTTGATTGGTAATTGATGGAGGAGGCCCCAGGCACGGCTCTCTCCCTGGCCTGGCAGTCCTGGACGATATGACAAAGCCTGGGCGGGAGCTTGGGATCAGAGTCACAAGCAGTGCTCCTCTGGCGTCTGCTTCAGGTGCCTGCCTGGAGTGCCCTTCTTGGCTTCACGTGATGATGACCCCTAGAGCCTAAATCCTGCCCCCTCCAAGTTGCTTTTGGTTGTGATTATTACAGAATCAGAGAGTCAAACCAGGACACACCCCTTCTCCCAGAAGGCACAGGCAACCGCCCCGTGCCTGCGGCGTTTCTTGCAGCCGATTAGAGCTGTCCTACCTACACACTGCTATGGAGTCTGTGGCTGACTTTAGGATGCAGTCAGTGTTGGGAAGTCTGTAAACTTGTGCCATGTGTCCTCTGTCATCTTCTCATATAGAGCAATACCATGGCCCTTAAAGTCATAGTGGACTTTCACAAGACCCAAATCAGGGTTTAGTTTCCCCATTACTGCTGTCTATTCCAAAGATAAAGCCCCAGTCCTGGCTTGGCCTGAGGGCTGTGCTGGGTGTGTCTCTGCCCACCCACGGGGTGTTATTTCTATTTGAAGCTGTAGTTGAACCAATTCAAATGTAACCCTGTCTAGCTTACAAATGAGTAAGACTCAGACTACAGTTATTTTATTTGGCTCTGACAATTACTGGGGGGCCATCCCTAATCTACTTTTCATCATTTTATAGAATTATTTATTTTGTGTATATGAGTACACTGTTGCTGTCTTCAGACACACAGAAGAGGGCATCGGGGTCTCATTACGGATGGTTGTGAGCCACCAAGTGGTTGCTGGGAATTGAACTCAGGATCTGCCTACCTCTTATCTCTCCAGTTATTTTGGCTGTAGCCATTTTAATTTAACCAATAGTTAAAAAAAACTTATTTATTTTATGTATATGTGTATCAGATCCCATTATAGGAGGTTGTGAGCCACCATGTGGTTTCTGGGACTTGAACTCAGGACCTCTGGAAAAGCAGCCAATGCTCTTAACTGCTGAGCCATCTCCCCAGGTCCGTAACCAATAGTTTTAAATTAAGGACCAAAGTTTGTACAACAAAAGCTGGTAAATGTGAGGACTCACTCGTAAACAACTAGACCTTCAGGTACAGAATTCACAATAGGTAGCAACAGACCAAACCTTAACACGAGGCTGTCGAGGCAGGAGGATGACAAGTTCAAGGTCTCTCTGTCTGGTCAGCCCGGGCTTCATCCCAGGCGGTCGCTCCTCTGTGGATGGCCAATCAATGTCAGCCTTGGCTTGCACACTCAAGCTCCTCCAGGCAGGACTGCTCCCCCCTCTGCTTGGTCTTCACTGCTGCCTGGGTTCTTCGTCTCCGAGTGAGTGACTGGGGCCTCAGGGTGAGCAGGCCCATAGGTTGTCAACAAAGCTGCTAAATATGGAGCTTGTAACCCTTTCTACTTGGGAGGCATTTGCAAGGAGATTACTCACAACACCATCTCCAAAGAAAAGGTAGGGTTGGGCACATGACTTAGCAGGTAATACTTACCCACCATGCACAGCGCCCTGCGTCCACCCAGCAGCACAGAGGCCAGGCTGGAGGTGGAGGCAGGAGGATGACAAGTTCAAGGTCTCTCTTGGTAGCTCTGGCTGTCAAGAGCTAACTGTGGAAACCAGGCTGGGCCTGGAGCTCAGAGAGGCTCTTCTGCCTCTGCCCCATGAACACACTGGGCACAAAGGTGTGGGCCGCCATGACCAGCGTCTCCATCTTATTTTGTAGATGTTTTGGTGGGTGGTTTATGGAGGCTCGGAATTGCAAGCTGAGGAAGCCAAACTTGATCTCAGGAACTCAGGGTTCACTGGAGGATTTTCTTTCTTTCTTTCCTTCCTTCCTTCCTTCCTTCCTTCCTTCCTTCCTTCCTTCCTCCACCCCCCTCTTTCTTTCTTTGGTTTTGTGTGTGTGTGTGTGTGTGTGTGTGTGTGTGTGTGTAGCAGGCACTATTTTAGAAAGAGAAATTATGGTCTGATAGGAACACATGACTCAAGTCAGACCAGAAAAACGAACCCTGGGAAGGAACAAAGACCTGGGTGGACATCAGGGCTCTGTCACCTATGGGATCTGTGATATGAGATATCGTACCATGGTCTATTGGCTGGTTTTGTGTGTCAACTTGACACAAGCTAGAGTCATCAGAGAGGAAGGGCCCACCGTTGAGGAAACGCCTTCATGAAATCCAGCTGTAAGCATTTCTCAATTAGTGATCAGTTGGGGAGGGCTCAGATCACGGCAGGTGTTGCCACCCCTGGGCTGGTGAGCCTGGGTTCTCTAGGAAAGCAGGCTGAGGAAAGGACGGGAAGGCGGTAAGCAGCTCTCCTAGATTATGCCCTATGGGTCTCTTTATGCAGGTTTCTGGCGCCTCCTGGCGGACAATGTGAGAACTGCCTTGCAATGTAGGCAACGGCTCCTTTTCTCATTTCAAATGTTCAATTGGCTACTTTTGGGGTTGACCTGGCTAGCAATAACATGGATACCTTGAAGAGAGATTTTAGTTTAAAAGATAAAATTTCCAAATACAAACAGGAGCCAGGCAGCCAAGGAAAGAGAGGAGTGGGTCTTGGGTAAGAAACTAGTTTGCATTTGAACAACTTCAGACTGTTCATGTTCACAGAACATTTCGGAGGATGTGAAACTTTCTTCCAGTGCAGAGTGGAGCGGAGGCACAGGGCAGCTTGCTTTTCCATCTCATCTCTAGATAAGATGGCTCACTTGTGATTAGAAATGATTTCAGTGGGACAGGCAGGGACGATTGGATGAGGGAAATGGATTCGTTTGCCACATATTAAGGGTTGTCAGATAAAAAAAAAAAACAACAACAACAGAGAAGTGGGGTACGGTGGTGTATGCGGTGAATCCCAACACTTGGGAGACAAAAGTGGAGTTGGAGTTTGAGTTCAGCCTGGTCTACTTCGTGGGACCCTGTCTCACAAAAAACAAAACAAAACCTAAAAAAAAAACAAAACAAAAAAACAAAAACAAAAACAAAACAACAACCAAAATAAAACAAAAAATAAACAAACAAAAGAACCTCAACCAAACTTAACGAAAAGGAGAACCTGGGTGTGGCTGAGGGGAAGGTTGTATGTATGTATGTATGCATGCATGTATGTATGTATGTATGTATGTATGTATGTATTATTGCATATATGAGAGAGAGAACAGTGAGAACAGCCAGAGTTGTCTGGAAGAGTCCAGCAGGGAGAGGAAGCAGGGGACTGAAAGCGGCCAACAGAATAGATCAGGCCATGGGGATGGGGTGGGTGGGATGCGAGTCAGAGAGGAAGGAGAGATCGAGAGAGGGGACCAGGAACAGAGAGTTGAGGACCAATAGAACCAAGAGAGAAAAGAGAAGCTGTGGGGAAGGGAGTCGAAGTTCAGGGGGAGAGGTTTAGGGTAGGGGTGGCCGGGGTGGGGTGGCCAGAGGCGTTGTGCCTTTCACTCTGTCAGTCCTTTGGCTGAGGTGTAGGATCCCTTCTGGGAAGAAGCCAAGGAGCCAGAGGTGTGTGCTCACCCAGACGGAGCCCACGTTCCCGACTCCTGATGGGACTAATGGGACTCTGAATGGCCCAAACCCACTGCCATGAGCTGCTTGGCCCTCTCTCTTCGTTCTACCTGCCGAGGTGGGGGGGGGGGACGGTTAAAGACTGCTCACTGCTCACTGTGGGGGCCACTGGTCACAGGTGCCTGCTGAGGCTGCTTCAAAACAGCTGGTTTGCTCTGAGACCTGCTAACGGCGCTAAATCATGTATCAGATCTGGAAGACTTGGTATCAGAAAAAAGAATGTAGAGTGTTGTACCACTGTGTGTGCTGTGTATGCGTGTGTGCTGAGGGGGTGGGTGGAGGTGGAGATGGGAGCATGTATGGTGCTTAACTGACTAGGAAGCCTAGGAGAGT
This sequence comes from Mus pahari, assembly GCF_900095145.1. NCBI lineage: Eukaryota > Metazoa > Chordata > Mammalia > Rodentia > Muridae > Mus > Mus pahari. The sequence goes on along the minus strand of NC_034606.1, from coordinate 66,523,978 downwards.
AAACTGCAGGTTCACGAGAAGCCCTGTCTCAGGTAGAGGGGTTGGTGAGATGGCTAAGCGAGCGAAGGTGTTCCCACCTGATGCCGCTCCGAATTGAATCTCTGGAACTCACATGGTGGAGGGAAAGAATCAATTCCCAGAAGTTGTCCTCTGACCTCTAGATGTGAGCTGTGGCAGATGTGTGCCCACACAAGTATGTCTGCACAAAACAAATGTAAAAGAATAAAAATAAAAAAGTAAGGTGGAGAGTGATAGAGGAAGACACCTGATGTTAACTTCTGGTCTTCACGCACATGTACATACATGCACACACATACAATGCAATACACATATGCACACATGTGCGTGCACACACATGCATGCACACACATGTACACATGCGCACACATGCATACACACATGCAAATATACACACGGACACACATGTACATATACATGTGCACACATGCACATACATACATGTACCACAGAAACACGTGCACACACACACATGCACAGACACATGTACATACACACATGCATGCACACACACACATGCACAGACACATGTACATACACACATGCATGCACACACACACACCTGTATGGACATGTGTACATATCCACATGAACATATACTGCACACGCATACTTATGTTTGTAGGTTGGTTGCATGTTAGACTCAGACTTAAGACACATGGGATTATATAAAGTATTATTTTAAACTTAATTTCTCGGAACATGTTGTCCCAGGCCTGCTGTGTGAGCACTTGGGGTTGAAGCTCCAGTGATCGAGGTGAGCCTAGGCTGAGATCCTGTCTAAAACAAGCCAGAAAGATTATAAGCTAGGAGTGGTGGCGCACACCTTTAATTCCAGCACTCAGGAGGCAGATGCAGGTGGATTTCTGTGAGTTGGAGACCACAGTGAGTTCCAGGACAGCCAGAGATACACAGTGAGTCTCTCACAAAATTCTACTGGCGGCTCTTATTTATGGCTTATACTTTGTCTGGCCAGTGTCCACTAGCATCTTTCAACATCAAAGAGAAACTGAGTCAAGGAGAGTGGGGAGCTGCAGCCCTCATTTTTTGTGCTCTTTCCTTGTTTCTGCCAAGGAATCTGGTTCCAGACTGGCCACAAGTTTCAACTTTGCAGTAGAGACCTGAAATTTTATATGAAACCCGATTTCTATTATTTATTTATTTAAAAATTATTTATTTTTATTTTATCTAAATTGGTGTTTTGCCTGCATGTCTGTCTGTGTGAAGTGTCGGATCCTCTGAAGCTTGCCTCGGTGACAGCTCTACAGGACCCTGAACAGGAACACCAACAAACCCCTGCTCCCTTCTTTGCTCACCAGACTTTGAGAACCACTGCTGGTCTTGGGGCACAGTGCTTGGAGTGGGGTGGGTGGGTGGGGATTCAGGACACAGAAATGCAGCAGAGGGAGCCTGGGCTAGTTATAAAAAACATCTTGATGGTCTCTGTTTAGCGTTATACATAAACTGCACTAAGATGCCTTTCAGAAAGTTAAAGGAGTCACTTTCTTCAGACACACCGGAAGAGGGCGTCGGGTCCCATTACAGATGGTTGTGAGCCATTACAGATGGTTGCTGGGATTTGAACTCCAGACCCCTGGAAGAGCAGTCGGTGCTCTTAACCGCGGAGCCATCTCTCCAGCCCTATTTCTTTTTTCTTAATTCCAGAGAAGATCAGTTTTGTTCCAGGAATGCACGTTTTGGGATTCTTAAATACTTCATCAGGGTGCCTTCTGCACAGGTTGGCATCTGTATGAAAGAATCCAATGGCCAGACCTGTGTTCTGTCAAACCGATGGCCTCCCAGGATGTGATGTACCTTCCAAGCTCTTGGATTTTCAACGTTTCCTCCCAATCTGCTGTTTATTAGGCTGTCTCGATCCTGAAAGGCTGTGCGATGGAGTTCATTGAGTACACCGGACGTACGCAATCTCTCCACTAGAGGGCAGCAGAGGAGCACGGAGAAAACTGCTCTGAAGACCAGAGCTGAGCTTGCCAGTTACGTGCAGCTCCCATTCCAGGAGCCAGATCGGGGCGGCTCCTGGTCACAGCCTATCATTGGCTACAGAGGCATGTTTTGTACTAATCAGGGGAAGCTCCTATTGTTTTGGGTAGGACATGACGTGGTGAGTGGCATTTGTGTGGATTTTAGTCTCTATCCACGGGAGTCCCACACCTTGCATTGTTGTAGTATGGGAGGGAGGTGGAGCTGAATGCCAAGAGATGTGAGACGTCCTGGGCAGCCTTGTTTGCGAAGGAAACTGTGCACTGCGGGTTTAAATACCAGAGGAGAGGCACCACGGGCTTGTAGTCACATTGCCTCACTTGCTTGCTGTTCCCCATCTGTCCAGCAGGAGGCAGCACCTGGCTCCTGGAGCCAGGCATCATCTTTAGAGCCTTCTGAGGCTGAGGTTGGAGGTCCATGCCTCATAAGGCTGGCGGATGGAGAAGAAGGTGGACCAGGTTCCAGGGGACACAGGCATGGCAGGCATCAGAAGGGCACACCCGAGTTACTAGGGCTTAGTTGGCCTATGTGAGTCCCCAACTCACAGGTCCAGCTCCCTGTAGTCCTGGGGTCTCAGAGAGGACAGTTGGGGTCATGCCAGAGTGGAGCTTAAATGTCTTGCTTTCCAGTTTAGTGTGTGCGCCTCCATTTTACTGAGTAGGAACACACAGGAAGCCGTGAGCGTAAGGGCCTGCCTCACGTGACGTATGCAGCCGTTCCTTTCTCTCTGCTGCCCAAAGCAGCCGAGCTCCTGTCAGGACCCTCGAAGGAACCACGCACCGTCTGCTCTTTGCGGCTGTGTATACCTGACCCCAAATACGCTTCCAGTGCCTTGCCTGTCCATTCGGTGGGCATTTGGCCTCTTGGTTCAGAGATGACCCTCTCTGTAAGTCCAATGGCCATGGAGGCTGTGCCTGCATTTCCTGTATCTACCACAAGACCTTAACTCACACGGAGCTAGGTCAGGACCTGTGTGAGGGGAAGGGTGGCTGGCAAGGGAGGGGTGGTCTTGAACACCTGCTGTCTAAATGGAAGCAAGGCCTGTTTGCATTTCCTTTGCCCTCTGGAGCTACAGCCTTCCCATCCAGGGAAGCTTGGCAGGGAGTGGGCATGTGTGTATGCGTGCATGCGTGTGTGTGTGTGTGCGTGTGTGTACATGTGTGTACATGTGAGTGTGTGTGTGTGTGTGCGTGCATGTGCACGTGTGCTTGTGTGTGCTTGAGTACCAAATGCCTTTGGGACCAGAGGCAAGCTTTTGTAGAGCTTGTAAGTGCACAGGCACAGACAGGTATAGGCAGGCAGAGACAGACATGCTCATATTGAATCAGGAAACATGAGGCTCCGAGAACAAAGGCAAACATGTGAGAGAGACATCTGTTACTTGCACAGAGAGAAGCACTGCACAGGGCGCAAAGCTTCATGGGGCCTCACACCCGGAACATGATGCTACTGAAGTGGGGTCCAGACTAAGGTCTGCAGTGGGCTGCTACATGGTGTTGCTTGATTGACAGCCAGCACCGTGAGTGCAGAGGATCCTCACAGTGTCACCCAGTGCTGTGTGAGGGACTTTCCTAACTCTTGAAAAAAGTGGGAGCCGGGCAGTGGTGGCACACGTCTTTAATCCCAGCACTTGGGAGGCAGAGGCAGATGGATTTCTGAGTTCAAGGCCAGCCTGGTCTACAGAGTGAGTTCCAGGACAGCCAGGGCTATACAGAGAAACCCTGTCTCAAAAAACAAAAACAAAAAAAGAAAGAAAAAAGAAAAAAGTGTGTGTGTGTACATGTATGTGTGAGTGTATGTGTGTGCGCACATGTGTGTATGTATGAGAGTGTGAATATGTGTATGTGTATATGTGTGAATATGTGCAAGTATGTGTGTGTGTGTATATGTTTGTATGTGTGTGAGAGTATGAATGTATGAATATGTGTACATGTGTGTATGCATATATGTGTGAGTGAATGTGTGTTTGTGTGTGTGTATGTGCCTGTGGAGGTCAGAATAGGGTTGCTGGATCCTCTGGAACTGGTGGTTGAGAGCCACATGATGTCTGTGCTGGGAACTGAACTCTGGTCCTCTGAAAGAGCAGCCTGTAACAACTGAGCCATCTCTTCAGCCCTTTCTGATTCCTCTTCTATCACTCTGTCATTGCTCTGCCTCTCCTCCAGCACTGGGATGTTAGTGTGTGCATATGTGTGTGTGTGAGAGTGTGTATGTATTAGTGTGTATATGTGAGTGTGTATGTGTGTTTATATATGTATATATGTTTGAATATGTGTATATGTGTGTGAAGGTGTGTACATATGAGTGTGTATAGGTGTAAGTGTGGGTGAGCATGTATGTGTGTGTATATGTGTGTGTGAGAGTGCGAATGTTTGAATATGTATATGTATGTGTATATGTGTGTATGTACAAGTATGTGTGTAAGAGTGTGTGAATGTGTATGTGGGTGTATGTATATGTATGTTTGTGTATGAATGTATATATATATGAATATGTGTGTGTTTATGTGTGTAGGAATATGTATGTGTGTGTTAATATACATGTGTGAGTGTTTATATCTGTGTCTGAGAGAGAGAGGGAGAGGAAGAGGGAGAAGGAGAAGGAGAAGGAGAAGGAGAAGGAAAAGGAGGAGAAGGAGAAGGTTTGGGGAATTAATTTTGCCAACTAAGCCATCTTCCCAACTACATGATTTTTGTTGTTGTTGTTGTTAGAACTTCTTCATGGCCCACTTCCTCTTGGGCAGCAGCAGGTCTCGGTGGATCTTGGTTCTCGTGGCTCTGTGCTTCTCCTCCTGGCTCTGTGCTTCTCCTCCTGGCTCTGTGCTTTTCCTCCTGGCTCTGTGCTTCTCCTCCTGGCCCAGCAGCTGGTCTGGGAGAGGGCACTGCTTCTGGGGCGGGGTCTCCTAGGCTTAGCATAGCTTTGAGTGTTTGCTTTTTGTCACCAGGAACCTACTTGAGACTGAGGGGATCAGCTCTAGTGGAAGGGGGTCAACCAGAAGAAAAGGAAGGCCTCAGAGAAGGGGAGCTCTGAGCTGAGTGGCTCTTTCCCGAGGGGCCTACCTAGTCAGCGTGGCTTCTCATTCAGGTCCCCAACCCTGCTGTCGAGGACCTGATTCCCTTCCCACTACTGGCCTGCTGACAAGGGCCAGCCCCATCTGGCCCAGGCCAGATGCTGAGGTGGCAGGCAGAGGAGGGGGTGGGACTGTCAACGTGCTGGAGCACGGGCAGCCTGCTCTGTGCTGAGCTGGCATCTGGTCCTGAGAGCAGGTGGGGCCCCACCCAAGCAGGCTGGGGCAGGTAGGGCAGGCCGGTCTCCAGCAGGGAGGGAGGAGAGGTGATGGGGCAAGTCTGGGCTTTGCTTTTGCCACGGTGGAAGAAAAGTTGTGCGTGTGTGTGTGTGTGTGTGTGTGTGTGTGCGTGCGTGTGTGTGTGTGTGTGTGTGTATGTGTGTGTGGCAGTGCTGTGACCTGTAGGGATTCCTGTGTGTGGGGATGAAACGCATCACTTCCGTAGTCTGGGCACACTTGTGTTTGTAACTCTCCATGCGTTTGGTTCACATGCGTCCCTGTAGTCCTTCTGTGCCACAACTAGGCATCCATAGATCTACGCAAGGGGTAGTGGGTGTTGTGTGAAGGTCTAGAGTGGACGCCAGTCTATGGGAAGGCCAAGTGCTCAAAGGACTGTCCTGTGTGCCACCCCCTCCCCCCCACAAAGACCTATGTGGTGCTCAGGGAAGACACCCATGGGAGCCAGTGCTCAGATGGTTTTTCTAAAGGCATCTTTGGGTGTGTACACATGTGTACACATACACACGTATGTATGTGAGTGTGTAGGCACACATGTACATATGTGTGTCACTCTATGTACACGAGTAGCCCAGGTGTTAGTCCCAGAGGCAAGAGCTGCCTGTGATCTGTCATGTGAGTTATCTAGAGAACAGAGAGTTTAAGATTTTAGGCTGAATCTTGAGTGGATCTGTCCAGACCCAGGACCAATTTGTTCCCGTGCCTTCCAACTGTCATAGTCTGTCACCTTCCTGCTGGCGCTCTCTCTCTCTCTCTCTCTCTCTCTCTCTCTCTCTCTCTCTCTCTCTCTCTCTGTGACTGACAAACGATTGTGAGTCTGCGTCTTCTCACTCATTTTCATCTATGCTGTGTTTGTATAATAGACTTTCTGTTTTAGGGACTGAATGTAGGGCTTCCCATACAGTTGACTAATGTTCTGACAGTGAGCTATGTCTTGAGTCTTATTTTTTAGTTAAAAAAAGTATTTTTTTGAGTCAGGGTTTCACTAAGTTGCCCAGACTGGCCTTGAACTCACCCTTTAGCTCATGTGGGTCTTCCACTGTCTGTCTTCTGCCTTAGCCTTGAGAGAGCTGGGATTATAGGCCTTTGCCACCACTTTGAGTTGTGCTTTTCTTTTCTTTTCTTTTCTTTTCTTTTCTTTTCTTTCTTTCTTTTTTTTTTTCTCTCACCTGCTTGATCTTCTGACACCAGGCACTGGCCACTAGAAAGTACTGGCTCACAAAATTAGGCAGATCCTCTGAATGTTGGTGTATTTTGTTATACAACGTAGAAAACTGGATTAAATGCTAAAATCATCAGAAGAGTTTCTGGCAGTAAGCCGTTAACTTCCTGATTCGTGTGTGTGTGTGTGTGTGTGTGTGTGTGTGTTACTGTGTAGCCCAGGCTAGTCTCAAACTCACTATCCTCTCATCCTCACCCTCCTAAGAGCTTGGATGACAGATATCTGCCACCAGCCCCAGCTCTGTTTGTCACACACATACACATAAATAAAAATAAACCTTAAAAATTGTTTTTATCTGTGAGTGTGTGACACTCTGCATGAGAATATGTATGTATATATGTGTGTATGTATATATATGTATGTGTGTATGTATGTGTATGTATATGTATGTGTGTATATATATGTGTATGTTTGCATGTGTGTATGTATGTATATCTATATGTGTGTATATGTATGTATGTTTGCATGTGTGTATGTATATGTGTGTATGTATACATATGTGTGTATGTATATGTATGTATGTATGTATATGTGTGTATGTATGTATGTGTATGTATGTAGGTCAGAGGTCAGTGGCAGGTAATTTCCTCAACTGTCCACCTTTTTTTTTTTTGCTTTACCTTTGTATGCAGTGTGGTGTGTGTATGTGTGTGTATAGTGTGCATGTGTGTATGGTGTGTGTGAATGCATATATAGGTCAGAAGTTGACAATACGAATCCTCCTTGATTGTTCTCCATTTTATTTACTGAGGCAGAGTCTCTTGCTGAGCATGGAGCATGGAGATTCAGTTAGGTTAGCCAGGTCCCTTGCCCCAGGGAGCCCCTATCTCTGCTTCCTACAGCCTGGAGGGATTCCCCCCTGGGGCAAGGGGTGCTGGAGCTGGGCTTACGGTAGCCCACCAAATCTGTCTTTTTTCCTCTTTTTTTAAATGTAGGTTTTGAGGATCCAAACTCTAGCCCTTAAACTTTGCAACAAGCACTTGACGGGCTGATCTATTTCCCCAACAACTTTCCACCTCATTTTTTGAGCTTGGTTTCTCAATGAACATGGTGCTTACTAATTATACTAGGTGGGCTGGTCAGGGGGCTCCAGGGGTCTGCTTGTCTCCGCTTCTCCAAAGCTGAGGTTACACACTCTTGCTGTGGCTGGTTTTCATTTGAGGAGATCTGAACTCAAGTTCTCATGGTTGCCAGCAAGTACTTTACCTACCCAATTCTTTTTTTTTTTTTTTTTTTGCTTGGTCCCAGCCTCCCCATGTCAGGGTTTCACTTTGTATTCCTAGCCTGGAACCTGCCTAACAGTTCTTAAAACTGCTCTGTGCCATGTGGAACACGCATGTGTATATGTACTTGCACATGACCTCTAGCCACTGCTGTAGTCGTGTGTGTGTGTGTGTGTGTGTGTGTGTGTGTGTGTGTGTGTGTGTTTGTTTCCCCTACACATCGTTGAGCTGAGTTGACTGTGTCCTCCCTAGCTGGAGATTGGGCACACCCTGTTACCCCCTCCAAAGCCCACATGAACTGACATGTGGCTTCTTTCTGTCCCCTACTCTGTTCCCTTTCTCAACCTGGAGGGATCCTCCCTAGACACAGAAACCCTGGGTAAAGCAGAGAGTGGCGTCCCCAAGTTTGCTGTGGTGTGGTGGGCTGGCTTCAGATTGCCACTAGCTAGGAACCTGTGCAACCAAGGCAGGGAAGGAGCTGTGTTGTCGAGCTTGGTGGCCCTGGGTTCAAGCTAGACTTCCCCTTCTCTTGTTCAGTGTGGCCTGGGACAGTCACCTTCGCTAGCTGGGTTTGACCTCTGTGAAGAGAGCCTGGTGTTTATTCCATTCAGAAGGCAGGGTTTTCAAAAAGGTACCACAGGGTTTGGTTTTGAGTACCCAGGGCAGTCGAGGGTCCTTTTCCTTCCCAAGGGATTGCCTGTTGTTGCGCTTTGGGATTACATCAAGACTGCGGCTTTGGAGTCTTGCAGGACTGGCTGGCCATGGGGCTGGGACGGACACTTCGAGTCTAGGTTATGGAATATAGTCTGGCATGGCCTACAAGCGCCCTGGCCACCCGACCATGGAGTGGCCACAAAGGAACAACCTGTAGACTCCAGAAAACCAGCTTGTCCTCTAGGCCGGCCATGGTAATGCCTGCAAACCTCAAGGGGGCAGACAAAGTACTTCTGGTACAAGCACCCTAACACCACCCATTTCAAAGAAACTGAAGCCCTCTTCCCTACCCGCCACAGCCACTGAAATTCCTTACTTAGCCCCCAAGGCTAGGTTATGCTTTCCCCTTCCCCAAGCGGGCAAACTGTTCCAGAGGTCCAGACCCGCCACCCCCACCACCCCTGGGCGGTTCCCTGCTGACTCAGGCTGGCCCGGCTTAGCGGGCGGGCCAGGGTGGGAAGAGGCCGGGCATAGGGCCAGGGCCGGGTGCGGCGGCGGATGAGTCACCAGGATCGGGCGCGGTGGCGCCGCCCGGCCCCAGCAGCCGTGGGAGCGCTCGGGCACAGCCAATGGGCGGCTGCCACCCGGCTCGCGCCGCCACGCCCCCTGGCTGCACGCCGCCTCCGGTTTCCAGCTCCCTGCCCCCCCCATCCCTGATGGACCCCCGACCCTGGCAACCTGCGGGTCTTGAGGACTTTGCCTCCCCATGGAGGCTGCGGGGAGCAGCGTGGGGCTCAGGAGTTGAGGAGAGAGCAGCTTCTATAGTCAGTCCTTCCTGCTGCAAACCCAGCAGGTCAGGGCCACTCCTGGTCCCCCTGGGCCCTGCCGCTCAGGGGGGTTCTGGGTCTTTACTGTGCCCATGACACCTGCTGGTTAGGGACACCCCACGTCCGCAGTAGGACCTGCCCCACATGGGGGCTCTGGGTTCTTAAGTGCCCAACAACACCTGCGATTAGTGCTACCACACATCCCCAGGAGGCCCTGCTGATCAGGGGGTCTCTGAATCCTTACTGTGCCCATGACACCAGCTGGTTAGGGCCTGCTTCCCCAGGAGGCCCTGGTGTGAATGGGGCTCTGAGTCCTTCCAGTGTCCCCCTGGGTTCTTTCCAGGTAGTGACACTGAGGTACCCACCACCTTCTCAAAGCGGGCAGACTCCCTTGTTTGCCAGACTCTGCAGGTTGAACCCTGGCACAGTGTCCTTGGCCAAAGTTTTCTGTTCCCAGACAGTCACACCACCGACTACTTCCTGCTTCAGAAAACAGTCGCTGTACAAAGAAGGTCCTGTTCCTAAGACTCTAGTGACCCCAGCTGTTGGTCAGCCTTCTCCGGGCTCTGGCCTCGGCACACCGATACACACAGGCTCATCAGCACAGAGGCCCAGGCAAGTGCAGATGGCAGGCCTGGACTGTCATATGCTATATACAAGCACCGGAGGCCTGTAACACAGGAAGAGACAGAAGACGTTCTTTCTTTTTCTAAACTGTAAATTACTGTGAAGATAAAGAAAGTGTCTGGTAATTGACAAATCCTCAAGCCACGGTATGATTCTCTCTCACACAGACGCAGCCCCACAAACACACAGCCCATGAGGACACAAACACACGCCCCCACGGAGAACCTCAGACACTGACACATGTTCAGATACACATCAATACAGATACATTTGCACAGATCTGCAGACACAACTAACCCCACCCTTCCCCCACCAGGAAAGCAGAAACCCCCACAGCAATCATAAAATCAAGTTTTACTGCCCAGGGTGTGATGGGAACCAGCAGCCAGCTGGGCGGGGGCAGGAGGCCTCAGCGTCTGGGCGGTGCCTGATTTGCCCTGGCTCCCACTCAGCCCCAGGGTCAGGACGCCTTCATTTTTCTGACACGCCCTCCTCTGTCCCCAAGAGCAGTCACCCCATCCTTTCTCCACTGTTGCCTAAAAGCAGGACACACCCTCTTGCGACAACTGAGTCCTAGGCTACCCCCCCACTCCCCCCACCCCCGTGTGGGCCCTGCTAGCAGGGCCCGACAGCTTTCTGGGTAGGTCTGGGGTCTGCAGAGGTGCTCTTTCCCTGACGGTCCTCTGGGCTGAGGGTTCAGCTCTGAGGACTCGGCTGCTTAGCCCTCTTCGGCTGGAAGGGAATAGAAAGGACTTCAGGCCCTGCATCCCTGGCATCCTCTCTCCACTTTGCCTTGTGGTCCCTGTCCTCAGCTCTTGGGGCTGCAAAGACTTTACAGTCAGACAGAGCTAGGAGGAGGCCCCACGTCTGGGCCTGGGTTAGCACCCGGCTCCTGATGAACTTAGGCCACGTTGGCCTAGCCTTCCACTTAGTATTTCCCCATTGCTCTCATACCCGCCCCCGCCCTGCCGTGAGCATCAGAGTCTTTCAGACTGGCCCCCACCTCACCGCCGGCCCCCACCTCACCGAGTCTCGCTCTTCGAGGCAGAGACTCACACTGGGGGTCACACACCACCGACACTTTAGGAATAGGGCTGTGATTAAGAGCAGGGCTCTGGTCCTTGTGGCTAGAAAAGTCCTGAATGCTAGCTAGCATCTGTTCCCTCCTAGTCCCTGGCCATTTTCCTGTGAACAGATCTGCGCCTCTCTCTGGTTTGATTTTGCCAGGGATTGGGGTGGGAGATGAGATCCAAAAGGGCTCTGGCCTTGACCTCTGCACCTAGTAAAAAAATGAATGTCAGGTAGAGTGAGACTATCAGGTGGCAGAGGACATGGGTCCTAGGAAGTCTGGTAAGAGTCACCTGGAAAAGGGTTTTGAGGGAGAGGGGGACAAACCAAAGGGATGCCTAGTCTGCATGGCTAGGGGTCTCGATGAAGGGGACAGTGCTTGTTCTGTCCCCTTTATGGAACACTCTGTGGCTTCTAGCCCTTTGAGCTGGTTCGGAAGGTTGACCACAGGGACCAGGTGACCTTTTGATTAGAAAGCCTTATGAGGGTGAAAGGGCCAGGTGGAGCTCGGACGTCTTTCTCACGCTTGGTCCTTGATGTCTTATCTACAGGGCAACCTCCAGGACTGACTGGACACTGGTCATTTTCACAGTCTGGACTTCCAGAGGTTCTGGGACATGAAGATCACTCCACTCTCTGTTCTCTTCCTTCTCAGCCAAGCTTTGCCAGCCTTTGCACCCCTGTCCTGTCCCACCGAAGGGTCTCTGGAGGGCTAAGAAGGGCTCCCTTCAGTATTTGGACCCTAAGCAGGCCCCTTTCTTTTTTGCCTTTAGATTTTCTGTCCCCCACTTTGCCCCTAAGGCTTGGATGAGCCAGAAGGGTGGGGCTCCCTGTTGGCAAGACTCAATTTTGCTGGCTGGGAGTTTTTCAGGGTGCTAATTAAAAGGAACCACCCAGAGAGAATGACTTCACTTGTTCTCACACACACACACACCCTTCTGCCCTGCCCTCTCCAGTGGCCCCATTCACACGCTGGGGTGCACTGCAGGTGGAGGAGCCCACGGCAAAGGCAAGATCCTTTGTGTCTGTCCACAAGCCAAGTGCAGGCTCAGAGCGTTTTTAGCATTTCCCCTCCTAGTCCAATGTTGCTGTGGCTGCATTTCCCTCGCTGGTCCCCTCCCAGCTTAACTAGACAGGCAGAAACTGACTCTGGGTGGGAAGGAAGATGGTGTCTTCTCAGGTCACACGCACCCCCCCCCCCAACCCCACTCTTCCAATAGAAGCGCTGCTGTGAGGAAATCTTTCCCTGGCCGGGATTACGTCCAGTTCTCGGGCTTCATCCTCTGTGGAATGGGTCTCACTGGAGAGAACTTGGTAGGGCCACCGTGTACTGTGGTTTTGAGGATCTCTCTCCATTACTTACTATGTTCTCAGCTCCCTTAAACTCTTCCCAAAGTGTGGTCACGATCCCTTCCACTCTGGACTGCCGGGTGGCCACGTGAGCCTAAGGTGGGCTCTGATACTCATGTTGGAATATTTAATGATGGTTCTTAGAGCCCAACGCTCCCCAATACTCTTACGTTGCTTTTTGGGAAGACCACTTGGTCTTGGTTATTTAGTGGAGGGGCGAAATGGTAACTTTCTGGGCTGACTCTGATCTGGGAGATCCTCGGTGCTAGGCAGCGTTAGAACCACTGGGAGGCGAAGAGCCGCCACAAGCAACCCGTGAGTGGAGAGAGGGGAGGAGCCAGGCTATTTCTCAGTCTCCCTGCATTCTGGGATCGTCCTGTAGGGGTCGCCCTAAGCCAGGTTTCCCCAGATAGCAGCGGCTCATTGCTTCTTCAGAGTCTGGGTCGCATCTCCGACCCTCTGGCCCCCAGTTTGAATTCTTTCCTTCCACCAGGCTCTTCCAACTACCAAGAGTCCAGGAAAAGGCACAAAGCAGAGACAGAGACGCTTGTGACCTAGAGGCTGTGAAGTGACAGGAGTGACAAATGTTGGTGGCTAGAAAGAGCACATGCAAATAGCATGCAAACGAGCATGGCTGGACCGCCCTGAATAGCACCTGCCAGTCTGGGCCCAGGCAGGCACCCTTTTCCTAGCCCTGGGTGAGGGTAGAAGCGCCCGACTCTTCCCCGAATGTGTAGACATGTGCTACCTCTTAAATGCCACCATAACCCAGGCAGGGGGCTATCGTCCTCATTTTACAGATGGCTCCCGCGAATGTTTCTGCTTTCTCCCCTTTCTCTCTACAAATCAGATCGCAATCCCAAGTGAATGAATGTGGGACTAATTCAGCAAGCAACTCTTCTCTTCCAGTAGGGTCTGTTGCTCTCCGGTGCAACAGGAAGGGGAGGACAGTGTCGTAGGGTGCCAGCTTTCATCTGCCTGGGTCCCCTGCCCCACTGCTTGCTTTGTTGTCTCGTGAGGGGGGGGGGTCACTTGTTCAACTTCTATCCTTTGTGTTTGTGTGGGGCCTGGGTTTGGGATTGTCCTAGCTAACTCACTATTGATTTGTCTTCACAAGGCCCAGGGGCCGAGGGTGACATTCCAGGGAGGGAGGGAGACCTGGTGAATTTTGGCACCGATTTCCCTTTACACTCAGCTGGGTGGGAATCCCAGTCCCCATCTTAGCGAACTCTGTTCCAGCTTGGCCTCAAGGAGGAATCCATCTTTGGCTCCTTAACACCATTGCCTCTCCAGCATTCTCCATTTTCTGGGTCCTGTACTTTCTTCCCTACTAACCTGCTCAGCCAGGTCCCCCTTCTCGATGCCTCTCCTTTGGTTGCTGAATTCCTCTAAGTTTTTTTTTTTTTTTTTCCTCTCCCCAGGCTTTCTGGGGACAGGGAGGCTGGGTGCACGGATGTCTGAATGTTACCATCACTTGGGCCTCTACAAGCCCTAGACTCCTACCCAGGCATGGCTGTGAGGACCGAGGCTCAGGACTATTTGGGACAGAGATGTTGCAACCTGACTTGAACAGGGGGTGGGAGTTAGGCACACACCTGCTTTCCATTTCCACACTCTCTGCACTCTATACAAGCCCCTGTGGCCACGGTTCCCACAGAGGTGACCAGACCTTTGCCTCCTCACCCCTCTCCTTCATTCACGCCCCTCCCTCCTTCCTGAGGTCATTCTGTGCATCTTTGTCGACTGTGCCATCTAACACTACCCCAGACGATCCATCTGGTCTGAGCATGGCTCTTTCTTTGGGCTTCCCCCAGCTCCCCCAGAGGGGAGTATCAATGCCAACCAGAGGGCAGACAGACACAGGATTTGGAGAGGAATTACAGACAGCTGCAAACTCCAGCTCGGCCACCTTTGGTTGTGGGATCTCGGACAAGTCCTTAAGATCTGTAGAGCCAGGGGTTGGAGAGATGGCTCTCAGCGATTAAGAGCACTGACAGCTCTTCTGAAGGTCCTGAGTTCAAATCCCAGCAACCACATGGTGGCTCACAACTATCCATAACAAGATCTGGCGCCCTCTTGGAGTGTCTGAAGACAGCTACAGTGTACTTACATATAATACATTAATAAATCTTAAAAAAAAAAAAAAGATCTGCAGAGCCTTAGCTTTCTCAGCCATAAAAACAGGCTAGCCAGAGGTGGCCTATGTAAAGCACCTGGTAGATACTAGCTTCACATCCAATGGCAATCTTCACGCATGGTATCAGCCACAAAAAGTGACTTCCTGGAAGAGGCCATGAGGAAAGCCCCCCATGCCTCCACCCCAATCCCCTCAGTGCCCTTCTCTCCTTGAGGGCGCCTCCCTTAGCCCTTTCCTTATTTTTCTCAGGAGAGATGTGGGTGGAACAGAGCTCTGACCCTGGAAAGGGGTGGTGGCAGGCTCTGCAGGTCCCTGCCAGGTGCTGGTAGCAGGAGGCGGGCCTGCCCGAGTAGATGGTCTGAGAGGTTTCCACAGCCTGGAAGGGGCTGAAGCCCTCAGCCAGTCCCTCACAGGAGCAAGGGTGGGGAAAGGGCACCAGCCTCTGGGGCTTCCCCACAGAGAGCGCCCCATGCAGACTGGCTCTGGTCTCCTTCCAGTTTCGATCAGAGGGCGTTGTGAGGCTGGGAGGGGTGGAGTTGGAAGCCTTTCTTCGGAAACCCTCAAAGCTTAGGAGGAGAAGAAAGTCAGGTCAGAGGTTATCTTACAGCATGGGACCTCGCTGTCAGTGACAAAGCCCTCATGCCAAGAGGATGTGTAGGATGTGTGTGGGGAGCCCAGACCTCCACATACAACCTCAGATACCAGCCCTTACACATTCACAACACCCAGCCCCGACACACTTTCTGTCCTGCATGCCCCCTCACACTCTTTACACACCCAACATGCAACTAAATGTTGCATACACACGGGCCGTGCCTTTATATATTTTCTCCATTTTATTTTTCTCTGGAGGCAGTCTGTGGGTGTAGCCCAGGTTGGCCTCAAACCCCTTATCTTCCTGTTTTAGCCTCCTGAGTGTTGGGATCTCAGGTGTGTACCACCATGACTACCCATTCATTTGTGCTCTTGTGAGCACACACACACAGTTCCACATGGGCATGCTCTTGGCACGTTCCCGTTTATGCTTCTCACAAGCTCCCCCAGAGCTGGAGGATTCCCAGGAAGGCAGGTATCTGATAGGGCAGGCCCGGTAGGTGAGTGAGGGGCAGGGGCTTGAAGTTAACGATGAAAGTGAACATCTGGTGCTTGGCTTTCATTCTGAGGGCACTGCAGGTATAGTCTTGTTTCACACACACTGTGTTCCCAGGGTAAATAGAGGTTGTTATTTCCTGATCACAGTTGGGGAAGCTTAGGGGGCCAGACCTTTTGCCCCAGGACCTACTGTCATTGCTCTGCGGAGACAGCACCTGACCCTCACCCTCAGCCCACAGAAACCCATTTTCTTGGCTCTCAGCCTTACTTGGCTCCTTGCTTGAAATCCCTTACTAGAATCCCTGGCTTAGCTTCCCGAGAGTCTAAGTCTCGTGACTTTGCCCAGGATCAGCTGTGACAGTTAAGTCCTGAGGATAGTCACCTCTTTTCGAGGCTCCTTTGTATCAGTGATTTGTTCTGGTATCAGGCATCCAGGAGCTGGTGGGGAAAAGGGGCTTCTGGGAGACCTCACTGCAGGCTCCCAGGACAGTTCGGGCTGCAGGATCCTAGGCTACCTGCAGGGGGAGTCGAGTGTGGGAGAACCCTGTCCCAGCTTGGAATGCTGGGAATGAGTGTGTTCTGGAAAGGCCTGGATGGTGGCTAGGACCAGGATGGGACTGTGCTGCAGTGTCCCCACGGCTTCCCCAGGATGCATGAGTGTGTACATGTGTGTGCGCGCGCGTGTGCGTGTGTGTGTGTGTGTGTGTGTGTGTGAGTGAGGGAGACACACACACACACACACAGAGAGCGAGAGAGAGAGAGAACACTCAGCTACACACTTCGATTTATACGACGCAGATAGGGAAGCCTGTCGCAATCTTCGGTGTTGTGTGATCTCACCACAAAAATACATAAAGATAAGGGTAACTGATGGTCCCACTGCATGGGAGGTGGTGCCACTCCAGACATGTGCATGTATGTGTACATATACGCACACGCTTCAGCACAGGTTGTAGGCGTAATTGTAGCCCATAAGACCCATGCTGGCTGTCTTTTCTTCTCTCTTTCTCTCTACTTTTCCTTACTTATATCCAAGGTCTGGTGCGTGCTGGGTAAACACTATTCCCGAACTGTGGCCTCAGCCCAGGCCTGGATTTACAGCTGTTGCTTACGGCTGTACCTCCAGCTCAAGCAACATCCAGCTCAGAGTAAGTCTAAAGTAAACGCGTGTCGATTGGAGGATGCTGACCGTCTGTGTTTGTGAGTGTCCGGGGTGTGGGTACTTTCAGGGAGATTTAATCTTTGAAAGAGTTTTGTTTTATTTTTATTATTTTTTAAATTTACTCTTATTTAAAAGCGCATTACAGGAGCTGGCGAGATGGCTCAGCATGTAAGAGCACTGACTGCTCTTCTGAAGGTCCTGAGTTCAAATCCCAGCAACCACATGGTGGCTCACAACCATCTGTAATGAGATCTCATGTGTCTGAAGGTAGCTACAGTGTACTTATGTATAATAGTAAATCTTTGGGCCGGAGCGAGCAGGGACTGAGCAAGCATAGTTGATCGGAGCAAGCAGAGGCCCTAAAAAATTCAATTCCCAACAACCACATGAAGGCTCACAACCATCTGTACAGCTACAGTGTACTCATATACATAAAATAAATAAATAAATAAATAAATAAATAAATAAAATTTTAAAAAGTGTATTACAATTAGATATTTGCCCATGTTATTTTTATGTGTGATTTGTTGTATGAACATGTGTAGGCACATGTGTGTACACATGGAGGTCAGAAGACAATTTATCTTTCCTTCTACCATGTAGATCCCTGGGATTGAACCCAGGCCCTCAGGCTTAGCAGTAAGCTCCTTTGCCCACTGAGACAAATCTCCTGCTCCCCCCTACTTTTTTCAAATGTTATTTTATTGTCTGTTGTTTTAAAAATGTAAACAGTAGGCTTGCATTATTTGTATATAGGACAGGAAACACCACAGGCTTAGCCCTGGGACCCCCATCCACATTTAAAATGACGACTAGACTTTAAAAGCCAGGCATTGGGGGAATCTGCTGGTCCCTTCAGCTCCTGCACTGACTTCATCCTTCACCAGGTCCTTCCAGGCTCCTGCACACAAGCTTAAGCTGGTTCACCTCCTGGGGTTTCCTGGCACCCTATCAGGCAATGCAACAATGGGTTAGCTGAGTCAGGAGTTGGGAGAGGGCCCTGGGTAGCATAGGCTGGGCCAGCCAGAGAGCAAATAGCTTTTGGATTGAAAGGAACCAGGCTGGCGTTGCAGCAGGAAGGATTAAGGTTAGACAGGAGAGCTTCCTGTAGAGGAGGCTGTGCAAGCTGGTGAGGTCACAGAGCTGTCCCCACTGCTAGAGGCAGCAGGTTTATTCAGTCCCTTCATGCACCTGAAGTACCTACAGTGCTTAGCTTTCAGATGGTGATGGCAGTGAATTTGTCCGAACTAGGGCATGCCGAGGTCCCCCTCTGTGTTCCGGTCTATCAAGTGCTTGTCTGGCTCTTGCTATGTGACTTTAGCAGGCAGCCTCTCCCCTCTCTGCATTGAAACAAGGGCACTTTACAAGGCCATTTGTTGGGTCTCTCTGCTCTGTCATTCGGTCCCTGGCACACGTCAGGCTCTCTGGGTTTGCCGCCCCGTGAGCTCTGGTAGTACGGTGCTTTGGACCACGTTCCCTATTGTCAGGCATGGTGGTGGCCGCCCAGGTTTTAGGTAGCCATGGTAGATCCTTGGTCCAGGGCACTGCTGTCTGCTGCGCCAGTCCAGAGGTCTTCCCTGACCATGGTGGCCATGCCGTGACCCATGACCCGACAACCGGTGTGACTCAGCTTGGGAAGGAGGGTGACTGGATGAGGAGCTCGTGCTTGTCTTTTGAGGAGTGAGTGGGTTAGGGGTTAGTTAAGAAATTCGAGTTATTTCCTAATGTCAGAAGTGAAGCAGTGCCTCAGTGAACTGTCCCTTCAAGCCTGCTTCTCTCTCTTATTATTATTATTATTATTATTATTATTATTATTATTATTATTATTAATTATATAAGACTGAGTAACAATATGTAGTCCTAACTGACTCAGAACTCTCCATATAGACCAGGCCGGTCTTGACTTCACAGAGCCTGCCTCTGCCTCCTAAGTGCTGAGATCAAATGAGTGAGACACCACACCAGGCCTTCTTATCTCTCTATGAAGCCTATTTTTAAACGTTTCATTTTCTTTTGAGACAGGCTTGTGTAGCCCAGGCTGCCCCCAGACTATGCCACTGAGGATGACCTTGAACACCTGGTCTTCCGGCTTCCACCTCCACCCTGGGTTCCAGGGGTGGGGTACTGGTGTGTAGTGCTAGGGACCGAACCCAAGACATGCATTGTACCAACTGAGCCGGCCCTCGGGCCTTTACCCGAGGCCTGACACCAAACGCTGCTCTTACGTAGCCTAAGATGGACCCAGGGTCTGTCTACCTCAATTTGCTGAGTGTTAGGATCTCAGGTGTACGCCAGCATACTTGGTTCAGTTTTTATTTTCTAAGGTTTATGTGTGTCAGGGGTACGGGCCTTCACCTCTGTCAGAGTTTCCCAAGCTTTCCTGGGACAATGACAGTAGTAATAAAGTTATTTACATCACAGTTGTAGGCTTACTTATGCAGAGGCACCACAGTGTGCCATAGTGTGAGGCTATCTTCATTCTTCACTGGCTGTGAGGCCGGCTTCATTCTTCAGAGCTGGTGGGGACACTCAACTGTGTCTCTTACTGAGCTCTGGATTACTCTTGTAGTTTGAATCTCATGCCATGATACGACAGGGCTCTGCATGACTTAGGGGAAGGCTGGAGAGCTGGTGGAGCCTGGGATCTGGCCCACGAAGCCTCAGCTCTCTCCTGTCCATTCTGGTCATTCCCATGTATAGGAATACTGGGAACATTTCCCCAGAAGCAGCCGGGCTGCCTCTGGGTATCGGAGGCTGTCCTTGGTAACTTGCTTCAAAATATTTTCTGAGCCAGGGCTGTTGCTAGCAGTAGAGTACCCAACCACCCAACTGGCAGAACCTGATTGGATCACCAGGGCAACGCTGGCAAGTCTGGGCCCTCAGCTCAAGTCTTGTGGTGTGAACACACTTCCCTCTTCCCTCTCAGGAGCCTCCAAGTTTTGTCTAGGAACGTGTGTGATGTTCCTGCCTCCCCATCTGTCTGGGATAGTCGTGCGCACACACGTGTGTGTGTGTGTGTGTGTGTGTGTGTGTGTGTGATGTTCCTCTTTCCCTGTCTGTCTGGGACAGTCCTGTCTGTGTGTGTGTGTGTGTGTAACAAGCAGGAGAGGAAACTGGCCTCCCTTCCCTCCTCTGCCTTCAGTGGCATCAAAATAACCCACAGTCAGCCACAGTGGACACGCTCATAGCAAATGGCAGCTGTGCTTCCAGGTATATGGGAGGCCGAGGCAGGCGGACCGAGAGGTTAATGCTAGCCTGCGCTTCAGAGGGAGCTCAAAGCCACGTCTGGGCAATTTAGGTAGATCTTGACTCAAAATAAAAAGAGAAAGAGGGCAGAGGGCACAGCTCTGCGATGTTGCACTTGTGCGGCACCCAAGCGGTTTTAGCTTGGATCCACAGCACCGCAATAATCAGAAAAGTAAAAATCACAAAGAAAAGAAGAGAGAAGAACAGCAAGTTCTGGAAACAACCTTGTGTTGCCTCACAGACCAAGAGTGAGGAGAGCGGGCTGTGGGGCTGGAGCCTGCTCCTGCCACACTGCTGGGCACTGTAGGGTAGAGGACAACACTCTATTCTTCCTCCCCAGCCCTTCCCCAGGAAGCACAGGGACAGCCACACTGCATCAGAGGAGGTTCTGGGGCGGCTTCCCAGACTGAGTTTGGATGACCCTTAGGTCTCTCTGGGATCTTGGGCAATTGTTCTGATTGTTGTGTCCGTAGAATGGCCCATCCTGCTTCCTTGGGGACAGGGGTGAGGACGTGGAGGAGAGGTGCTGAGAGGCGGCCTGTAAATGTGTAATTGTAACCCCACCGTGTCAGCCTTCAATCCCACTGTCCCTTAGAACACAAGACATGGGGTTACTCCAGGTATAGCTTTGCAAATCTTTTCTTGAAGCATCTGTCTTGAGAATGCTCTCTTTCTTGGTTTGGGGCCTTGCTCTGGTGAGGGACAGCACAGACATCAGAGTGGCTCCCTGAAGCATTCCCATACCTAGTTGTAATGAACCCACCCCCTAGGGACTGCTGCCATTTTCCTGCAGCTCAGTGAGGACAACATGGCTCTCTGTCCCTAGTGAGGCAGGAGAGGGGCCAGGGCAGACAGTGGGAGCCGTGCCGTCCTGACTTAGACAGAGGAAGGGTGGGCGGGCTACTGTCTGTCATGACACCAAGAGGACATCGGTACCAGGCTAGAAATGGGGAAGTGTTGTTAAGGGCCAGAGCCCAGATGTCATCCACAGTAAGCCAGGTTTAGTCACCTGTCCTAAGGCAATTTAACAAACCAGTCTTTTCCTGCTTGTTGAATGTGGCCACTCTGGGAAGCAGGACAATGACCCACTAATTTCATCTTTGGGTCCTGGCATAGGTTTGAGTTTAAGCAGAGGACTGGGCCTATGTGTAGCTCGGCAGTCCAGGCTAGAGTGTGGTCTGGTCCCTGAACCATCATTGTCTTGAAGTTGTAACTCTTAGGGAAACAAACTCCTCCCTCCCACCCCACACTATGTGGCTGCTCCAGACTTTAACCCTTTCTTCTCCCAGTATGAGATTCCTGGGAATTCTAATTTCTGGGAATTCAATAGTCTGATAGCCGGGTAGGCTGGTTATGGGTTACCACATCTTGCCTGGGTGGGACTTACCACCTTGGGGAATCTTGGACCCTTCTGGTACCCATGTAGTTATATCAACAACACAAGTGTGTGTTTGCTCATAGACAGACCTGTTACGTATTAACAATTAAATCCCGCTTGCATATTCATTAAAAATTAGAATGAACTCCTCAACGTGCAGTTTGTGGCATGTAATTGTTTATAGTCTGGATAGGAGAGAAACAAATGGTTTGAATTTCATTCAGTACTTGAGAAGTAGGAGAACTGGGGAGGGAGGTCTCTCTGGGTAGCTCTGGCTATCCTAGGACTTGACATGTAGACTAGGCTGGCCTTGAACTCACAGAGATTTGCAGGCCTCTGCCCCACGTGTGTCTTGAGTTCAAGGCTGGGCTACATAGGATATCCTGCCTCAAATCAATGACAGTGACGATGACAATGTCGATGATGGTGATGGTGGTGGTGGTGGTGGTGGTGATGATGATGGTGAAGAAGAAGAGTACAGGTAAGGACCCCTGGCAAAGCCTCAATGACTGAGCAAAGCTGAGGTGTTCTGGTACTGAGCAGATGCAAATGATGGATGTTTGGGAGAATCAGGATACCCAAGGTTAGAATTTGGCTCGTTTCTCAGCTGCAAAAGTCAAAGCCCAGACTATGATGACCAGTGAGCAGACGTCACTGTACTGTCCATGGTGGGTGGGGGGAGATGGCTGGGGATAAGCAGGATGGGGGTGGTATCTCAAACAATAACCAGCCTGAGTGAATGTGGTCTAGCTTCTAACCACAGTCAGCTCCATCTTCATCGTCTCTGCTCACAGGCTCCGAGCCTCTATCCCCCCTTGAGAGGACCTGGGTGTCCTGGATGGGGCCAGGAGCAGCACCCTATGATGGTGTTGCTTCAGGAAGACCCCAGTTCCTGCCTGCTGGTTCACACTTGCTCCAGCGGCACTCCTGTGATTTATTGTGTGCACGAGTTCCGCGTTGGGTCGCCACTCCCTCTTCCTCTTTCATCGGATTGCAAGGCCCTGTAAGGCAGAAACCTTCACCAATCTCCACTTGACATGGTTGGTCTAACACAGCATCTCAAATGTGCTATGTGCTTCATAAATGTTGACAGGATGAATATATGTTGAGATGGGATTTCAGTTTTGGATCTGCTGTGTGGTCTTTTAAGTTGACCTGCCTCTCTGGGCTTCTCCTGGCTAAAGTATCTTCCTTCAACACTGATATTCCTGGGTTCCTGGGAGCAGCACTGTATGGTGTTAGGAGCAAAGACTTGGGGTCCCCGCCACACAGAAGCAAATTCTGTCTGTGATTTATAAGCTGTGCAGCCTTCAGCAAAACAATTGTTCCCATGGTGTGCCTCAACTCTGTAGGCTCCTCTTCTGTAAGATGGTGCTAGTAATAGAAGCTTCTTCCAGGGAGCCAGGACCAAAGAGTTGGCATGTGTAAAGTTGGCATGTTAGCCTACATATGAATGCTTAATGTAAAGTGCTATGTAGGCCCATTAATTTTTAATTGTTGGAGTCAATAGTTCATTGATAATCTCCTTCTCTTCCCTCCCTGTCCCCCCCTGTCCATTGCATATAGTCAGAATGGAAATTTCCTTCCCACAGTTTTGGAGGCTGGAAGTCTGAGAACAGGTTGCTAGGGGTGATTGAACTCCCATGTTGCAGGGCCTGGCATTCTCATGTAAAGCACAGATGTCTCATGCAGAGCCAGGTCTTCTCATGTAGACTATGGCCTTCTCATGCATAGCATGGCCTTCTCATGCATATCATGGCCTTCTCATGCATAGCATGGCCTTCTCATGCATAGCATGGCCTTCTCATGCAGAGCATTGCATTCTCATGCAGAGCATTGCATTCTCATGCATATCATGGCCTTCTCATGCAGAGCATTGCATTCTCATGCATATCATGGCCTTCTCATGCAGAACATCGTCTTTTCATGTAGAGCATGGTCTTTTCATGCAGAGCATGGCTTTCTCATGCATAACATGGCCTTCTCATGTAGACCATGGCCTTCTCATGCAGAACATGACCTTTTCACACATATCATGGCTTTCTCATGCAGAGCATGGCCTTCTCATGCAGAGCATGACCTTCTCATGCAGAGCATGGCCTTCTCAGTGAAGCTGCACATGGTGGAGGGAAAGCAAGGTTGCTCCTTTGCTAGGCCTGTTCAGGGCAAACAGAAGGGCTAAACAGCATAAGGAAGCAAGTGTGGACCAGCCAGAGTCTTCCTGAAGCAACACCATCAGAGGGTGCTGCTCCTGGCCCCATCCAGGAGACCAGTCTCATGTTGTGACTTCCATATATCTTTCAGCCTCTGCCAACCTGGAGGATCTCAGCGCTCTCCTCTGAGGCCCTAGCTCTGTTCCTGGGCCCCACCAGCCCTCCAGGGCAGAGAAGCATCCCAAACATGAGACACGTGATTGAGCATGAGTGCTTGCATACATGCCTTAAGGAGGGGGATAGAGGCTCAGAGCTGGTGGACAGAGACGGTGAAACTGGAGCTGGCCCTGGTTGGAGGCTAGACCACACTCACCTAGGCTTCCTTTATGCCTTTAATTTTTCTATTTTAAAATCCTTATACAAAATAATTTAGGCATATGCCTGTAATTCTGACACATGGGCACAGGAGGCAGGAGGATGATATATTTGACTCCAGCCTGAGTGGCTTCCTTTTCCCTTTCTGTGGGCACTGGCTTTTCTCTGTGAGATTGGGTCTCTTCTACTCAGCACATTGGAAAACTCATTCACTTTTACATAACGAGTGCTTGTCCACTTAGTCCAGGGGACACGGTCCAGCATGGGTGAGGAGGGCGTGCATGGTGGCCCAGTGTGAGGCATCCAGGCAGGAAGCAGAGTGACAGGTAATTGGTTGAGTAGAGTTGCTGCAGCCCAGACAAAGGTTCGCTGGGGTCCAGGAGGGATGTGACTAGATGTTTGATGCCCTTCCAGGAGAGTTAGGACAGTGGGACTGAGTAAGACCACAGCTGAGTGAGTCCCAGAGAGAGGGTCCTTAGTGATGTGCTACAGGGGTCTGTCCCCACTTTCAAGACTGTGCTAATGAACTAACCCCTCCCTCCCCTCCCCCTCTCACCTTACAACCAAAGCAGTTCCATCCATGTCCTTTCTACTCTTGATTTTGTATACTCCTGAGTAGATCTTCTGTGGGGTTAGATATTCTCTGGGTGCAAAGAGGCCTTATCTATCATGCCCCCATCCACGAACGTATACACACATGCAGATGCACATCGTGTGCACTCATACACAGGCACATACATGTGTATATATATATATATATATATATATATATATATGCACACATGCACACACACTCTCATATGTGTGCATCCATGTACACACATGCATGAACACACGTGTGCACACACACATGCACATGTGGGTATGTATGCAAACTCTCGTACTCAATCACATGTCTCATGTTTGGGATGCTTCTCTGCCCTGGAGGGCTGGTGGGGCCCGGGAACAGAGCTAGAAGGAGAAGAAAGAATAGAGAAGAGCATTGAGATGCTACAGGTTGGCAGAGGCTGAAAGATATATGGAAGCCACAACATGAGACCGGGCTGGGATTTCTTCGGTCATCAAATCTTTACTGAGCCCTTGCTAGATAGACATCAGCTGCTGTGCGAGGTGCAGAGGATGAAAGGGAGCTATAGGCAAATCCCTGCCCCTGTGGAGCTCAGGGCCTCACATCAGGATGCTGAGAAACAGACTGAGTCAGTTTGACCCTGGGCACGGTAGGGAGCAGGGAGGACATAGAGAATGGCAGAGGGTGGATGGGCACAATGCTACCATTTTGCTTTAGGCTGTGTGGCCAAGTAAGGAAGTCCTTGAACACAGGCCTGAAGGAGGCAAGGGGGCAGCCTGTATGGCCATCTTGGGAGGGACCATCCAGGAAGGGGAATAGGAAGGGTCTTGAGGCACAGTGTTCCTGGTGTATTCCAGAGTAAGCCAGGGGATGACCTGACTCAGGCCCTTTTCATGTTCTGTTCTTTCCTATTCATATCATAACTGTACTTAAAGTCTTGTTTAATTACCTATCTAATGTCTGTTTCTCTGCCAGACTCTTTTTTTTTTTTTTTTTTTTTTTTTCGGTAGGAGACGTCTCGTTGACAGCTCAGAGTTATATATATATATATTCTGCCCGTCCCCCACGAACGGGCCCAGGCAGCTCCTTCCTGCAGGGGCAGGGAAGAGGAACAGGGCCACCACCTGCTTTCTGTCAGACTCTTAAGTTTCTTCATACTGGGTCTTTGGTCTCCGCTAAATCCTCAGCACAGTGGTTGGTACACAGTAGGTGCCCTGGCACGTTTGCTGAATGAATCTATGACAACTGGGAAAAATAATACAACAACAACAACAACAACAACAACAACAACAACCCCTAACAGTTACATCAAACCAACCCCACCCCCAGAGCCTGGCCTGGAGCCAGGGAGGCAGAGGACATGTCACACCGCCACATGTGGCTGCACCGCTGGGTTGTGCTGAGCGCCAAGGTCCAGTCTGATGATTCCAGACAGTTTCCATTTGGCTGACCCAGCAGCTTCCTCTGCACCTCCCTCCACCGCCAAACCT
Organism: Mus pahari; assembly: GCF_900095145.1. Lineage (NCBI taxonomy): Eukaryota > Metazoa > Chordata > Mammalia > Rodentia > Muridae > Mus > Mus pahari. The sequence continues at coordinate 66,498,083 of NC_034606.1, read as the reverse complement.
TGTGGTCTTATTTTCTCCTTCCAACCCTTTCATACAGGGATTTAATGGAGTTTGATCATTTCACCCCCAATACCCTCATCTGCTCCCTTCTCACACCTACAGATCTCTTTTCTCTTTCAACTGGTCTTCCTTCCTGCTTTCATGTCTTTTTGGAGGAGTTTCTACCCATCCCCTAACCATGTACCTGGTCTTTAAGTGCCTGGTCTTTAAACAATAGTTAATTATGCATGTTATGTGTCTATGTGTGCATGTGTGCATATGTGTATGTGTGCATGTGTATGTGTGTATATATGTATATGTGCATGTGTGTATGTGTGCATGTGTGTATGTGTGCATGTGTGTATGTGTGTATATGTGTATGTGTGTGTATGTGTGTATATATGTATGTGTGCACGTGTGTATGTTTGCATGTGTGTATATGTGTATGTGTGTATGTGTGCACTAGTGGAGGTGGGAAAATAGCCTGTGGGAGTCAGTTCTCTCCTATCTAAATGGGTTTCAAGAACAGAACTCAACTTTTCAGGCACTTGGGTACATAAAGATCTGTCTAATAACCTGTTTAATGTCTGTTTCTCTGCTAGGCTCTACCTGCTGCGCCATCTTGGTGGGCTTGTATTGTCTTATAAATGACTTCACATTTGTCACTGGGGGATTCTAGAAGATCCCCAGAGTGATTGTCTAAGATCAAAATTTGCCAGGCCTGGTGGTGTAGACTGGTAATCCAGGCTACTCCAGACACCCAGGTAGGATGATGCTAAGTTCAAAGCCTACACCTAGGCTACAGAATTTGTTCAAGGTAAGCTTAGGCAACTGAAGGAGACCCTGTCTCAAGATAAAGTAAAAGGAGGAATCAGGCTGTAACCCAGGGCTACAATGCTTTCCCCTCATTCACAAAGTCACGTGTCCCAAGCATAATGCACGCTCGCACACACACATACACATAGACACACAGACACAGACACACACACACAGATACACACACAGA
>NC_034606.1:66484936-66496568 GCF_900095145.1 Mus pahari | reverse complement strand
ACACACACACACACACACACACACACACACACACACACACACACACAGAGTTCATCTCTTCAAACTAAAACTGTTGAATGCCTCGTGAATGCTACGCCTCAGCTGGCTGGAGGCCAGGCCAGCACACATTGTGGAGTGATAGGGTCTTTGAGGGTTTGGTTTGCTTCATGAGGTAAAGTCAGAGGCTCGTTTGGGCAATGTGGAGGCTCCTGGATTGAGGGCAGGAGGTGCGCTGGCTTCATTCCGTGTACTGTCTTCTGTGTGGGTGTTGTTGGTTAAGTCCCTTAGATCCTAGACTGAGTTCCAGAGCAGACATCATGTAAGTTCAGCTGGTGCAATCTCTCTGGTTACTAAGGAAGCATGGTCTATGCCTGCCCCACACCCTCAGGAGCCTGAGCAGGCTCAAGTGCAAAACAAAGGCATTAGATCCTGTGACCTCGAAGCTTCTCGTGGATCTCATGCTGCATAGCATAACAGGCATGGGAATCGTCACACACATGGATTTAACCCCATGCTTGGTGTGACATCCGTCCTCCTTCAACACAAAGTGGGAGAAAGATATTTGAAAGTCCCATAGAAAGTCTCTATGGGACCCCAGAGATGTACTTAAGCAAGGCCCACTGAGGCAGCAGGCAGGGAGGCCCCAACTCTTTTTTTCTCTTTAAAACAATTTAATATCACTGGACATGGTGGCGCATGCCTTTATTCCCAGCACTTGGGAGGCAGAGACAGGCGGATTTCTGAGTTCGAGGCCAGCCTGGTCTACAGAGTGAGTTCCAGGACAGCCAGAGCTACACAGAGAAACCCTGTCTTGAAAAACAAAAAAACAAAACAAACAACAGAACACTGTATCTACATCACTTTTGCCCCCTCCACTCCTCCCACCCCCTCCAACTCCTCCCATGTCACCCCCACATTTATGATCTCTTCCTTAGTTATTATTGTTACTGAGTCTGTTTAGCTCTGTTCAGTGCCAGGCATTTGGGACTAGACAAACTCTCACTCTTGGAGGAGAATGAGTGCCCCCTTTTTAGAAATCACTGACGACCTGTAGTTCTTCATCTAGGAGTGGGGCCATGTAGAGTTTTTCCTGTCTACACTGCCCACACTGTCAACTGATATTGTCACAATGCTGGTCTTGTTCAGGCAACTGCATGGTTGAGAGTCACCGTGCCTCGTCCCAGTCATATAGAGAAGATGCGACCTTACCGCAGATGACCTGGTCCCCCAGCTCTTGAAATACTTCTGCCCCCTTTCATGGCTTTCTCTGAGCCTTAGGGATTGTGTTGCAGATGTATCAGTTGGGGGTTGAGCACCCCACTGTCTCTTCTCTGTATTTTGACCTCGAGTGTACCCCTGAAATAGTTTTTACCTCTTGCAAAAAGAAAGCTACTTTGGTGAGGGGTGAGAGCTACATCCATCTTTGAGTATAAGCTGAAGTATTTAGAACACAGAATTAAACTGGCTTAGGAACTGGCAACTTGGCCTCTCCAGCCATGAGTAGCTGGCCAGGTTTACAATACCAGGCACACATTCCCTCCTGTTGAGTGGACTTTGCGCCCAATTAGACAGTGTTGGTCACCCTAAGATAAAGGTGTCCCTATTGCACCATCTCGGGGATCTTTCTGGTCCAGTCACTGTGATTGGAGGCTTTACAGCTGGGTAGGCCTGTTGGTTGCTCTCCCCTTTGTGGCATGCATAACACTTTGTCACCACAGGGACTTCCAGGAAGTTCCTCCAGGTCCCGGGCCCTAAGTGTGCGAGCGTGTGGTATCTTCATCAATAGGGTCTTACCTTATTTATTGCCTTCTGCAAGGCAACAAGGGGCGATGACAACAGCTGGCATTGTTTTCAGTCTCTTGAAGTGCCATGAACAAAAACTCAGAGGGAGGTTTCCCATGCTTGGCACCATTTTTTTCTCTAGATTTTTCTGTGGCTCTTGAAAAGAGCAGTAGCCCCACAAACGTCACAGCCCCATTTAATTATTTATGTATGTATACACAGGCACTGATGTATTTTTAAGTAAACATAAAATAGCATTTCCCTAAGCTTTTTCAACCATCCTTGGTGTTTTCTCTCCATCTTCTCTCCCCCCCTTATTGTTTCTTCCCTCTCCCAGACGAAGTCCCTCACCCCATTTCCTCATTTCATAGAATGGGTGCCCAACTATCTCCCTCGATACAGCCTCCCCCCACCCCAGCATAAACCTTTTTTGTTTTTCTGTCTCCTGTGGTTACTCTAGGTCACATTCATGTAGAGATTCAGAGCTAGACTCCACAATTAGAGAGAGAATGTGGCGTTCGTCTTACTGAGTGTGGGTTGCCTCATTTGGTAGAAAGTGTTCTAGTTCCGTCTGTTTACTTGGAAAGTTCATGGCTTCATCTTCTTTTGCTGTATAGTAATCCACAGTGTCTATGCATCACATGCCCACTGCCATTCATTGTCAGTTGTTTCTTTGATCTTAGCCATTCTGATTGCACAAGGTGAGACTCAAGGTAATTTTCACATTTTAGTATCATCTATCTATCTATCCATCCATCCATCCATCCATCCATCCATCCATCCATCCATCCACCTATCCATTTATCTATCTATCTATCTATCTATCTATCTATCTATCTATCTATCTATCTATCTATCTATCTCTCTATCATCTCTCTCTCTACCTATCCATTCATCTATCCATCTATCATCTACCTACCTATACATCTATCATCTATCCATCCTATCTGTCTGTCTGTCTGTCTATCTATGTGTGAGTGTGTGAATGTGTGTGTATGTGTGTGTATATGAGAGAGAGAGAGAGAGAGAGAGAGAGAGAGAGAGAGAGAGAGAGAGAGAGTGTGTGTGTTGTGTCTGTAGGTGCATGTGTAGCATGTATATATGGAGACTGAAGACAACATGTGAGAGTTGGTTCTCCCTGCTACCATGTGGGTCCCAGCAATTGAACTCAGGTCCTAGGGCTTGGCAGCAAGTGCCTTTACCTGCTGAGCTATCTCACAAGCCCCTCAAAACAGTTTTGCATTTTCCTGATTGCTAAAGGTGTTGAACACTTTGAGATATTCATTAAGCATTTTACTTCTTCTTTTGAGAACCCTCTGTTCAGAATCATAGCTTACCTATTTTTTTTTAAATGGGTCATTTGTTTTCCTGGCTCTGCTTTTTTAGTTCTTTATTTTATATATCCTGGGTATTAACCCTCGATCAGATGTATGGCCAGCAACGATTCTCTCCCACTCTTGGTTCAGTTGATTCTTCCCTCTGCTGTGCCGAGGCCTTTCAGTTTTATGAGGTCATGTTTGTCAACTGTTGGGCTTAATTCCTGAGCGAATGCATCTTATTGGGAAAGCCCTTTTCTGTACCTGTGTCTTGCAGGGTGCTGATTATGTTTTCTTCTAGCTGTTCATCATTTCAGGTTTCACACAGAGCTCTGCTCAGAGTTGATCTTTATGCAGGATGATAGATATGGATCCAGTTTCACTCCTCTACACGTGGGCAAAGCTTTCTTTTACAGTGCCTCTGACTGTGGTGGGGGATAATTTGGGGCTGAGGCTTTAGTGGGGTCCAAGTAGATTCCAGGCAACTCAGTGTGCCTCCCCTTCCTCTGTACTAGCAGCTTTCTCTGGGGTCCTTTCTCTCCTCTTTTCTGGCTTCCCTGACCCCTCATACCTTGCTTAAACTTCTTTGCTACCCCTGCCTCCTCAAAGGCTTCTTCATGTCCACCGAGGTGATGCCAGTGGCCAGGGGAAGGAGGAAGGGGCTTTTCACTCCTGGAGGGAGCGGAACCGTGCCATGCACGGTTGTCTGGCCTGGGTGGAGTGCCTGTGGGGTTGTGATAATTGCCAAGAATGATTTCCTCATAGCATCTCTCGAGTGTTTGCTGAGGTTCTGTTTGTTCTCCTTTGGAGTCACATCCTCAAAGACCCCCAAATATTCCACCCTCAGAATTCACCAGGTGTTCGGAGAGGAAGTGGAACAGGGCCACTGTTGTCCCACTAAAGAAAACCCCATGAATCAGAGATGAGAGGCTTAGTAGTCCCCAGGGAGCAGCTGGATCATCTGCAGGATGAGGAGACCCTGTCTCAGGCTGGAGGCTGGACCACAGTATTAGGCGAACATCCCTGCCAGACCAGGGATGGGATCCATCCTGGGAGAATCCCTGACCCTCTGTTCGAGCCTCCCAGGCATAGTCTCCTAGATGCACAGTTTATTTTGCAGTGGCTGCCACTCATTTATCCACTGGAAGGGCTTCAGCTGGCCTCAGCTGGAGGGGCCTGGGGTAGTGTGTTGGGAGGAATAGGGTCACAGGATTGGCTGTTGCTGTATAGATCCTGGCTAAAGATACCTGTTCGGTGTGGGGCAGGTGCTGTCTCTTGGATGATTGCTGGGTTGGGCTGAAGGAGGAACTGAGTGCCCTGCTTTTCTGTGCATTTCTACATCATGGGGTGTCCTTGCTGCACAGCCTCTGCCAACCTGGTTGTTCAGGGTCTGTGCTGCCTCTGTGAGGTTGGATCTCACTTTGGGAGCTGTGTTCTCTCTTGTTCTGCTGCCCCTTGCTACCCTCTCCTCTTCACAAACCCTTCTCACCCCTTCTCCAGGAAATCTTCCTGGAATACCCCCAGTAATGTTGATGCCTAGAACCATGGCTCAGGTCTCGAGTCACTTTCTTGTCGTTGGCTTCTAGGGCAGGGTCTGGGTCTCCTATCTCAGGCTCTGCACGTGCCACGCACCCATTCCCCAGGTGTGTCAGAGCAGGTCAGCCGCGGCAAGTGGCAGACACAGTCAGACTGAGAACATCTTGCTCTCCAAGGCCCAGCCCAAGGACGGGAGGGGATAAAAGTCTCGTGCCAGGGCCCCAGGGCAGAAGCACACACACCGTGACCATCTCCAGTCTGTCTGAAGCTGCGGGCCTGTTTGTCTCTGCCATGTCTCTCTCTCCATGCCGGGCCCAGATGGGCTTCAGTGCCCGCTCAGCGTGTTCTGCTTTCTCAGGGGCTCGAGGCAGGACTGGCTTCAGCAGCAGGAGCCTCAGCTCCTCCGGGAGATGCAGAGGAAGCTCTTGTGGGAGGGCCTGGGGGGCAGAGACCAGGCGGTTTGGGCAGGGTAAGGGGGGGCCTGGGTTTGCCCAGTGCCCTCCAGGGGGCATCCAAGCAGTGACTGTTGACCAGAGTCTGCTGACCCCACTGAAGATCGAGGTTGACCCCCAGTTCCAGGTGGTGAAGACGCAGGAGACTCGAGAGATCAGAACCCTCAACAACCAGTTCGCCTCCTTCATTGACAAGGTGAGGGTAAACAGCCTGGCCTTGGCCTCTGGGCCTCCCACAGACAACTGCTCTAGACAAGATGAACTAGAGTGAGGAAATCCAACCTCCTGCCACTTTACTAATCACTTCAGTGGCAAGGATGTCCTCCCAGGGTCTAGCTAGAGGCTTTCTGGTTTGCCAATGTCCTGCTATTCCATGGCTGGGACTCAGGGATGGAGAGAAGCTGGCTAATGATGAGAAGTCTGATCTCTTGTTGCATCCAATCATAGATATGCACAGGTTCTTATGGGAGGGCTTGAGGCTCCTCTGCACAGGCAGGGGTGGAAGGCAAGAAAAAGGGGCCCATAAGAGGGTCTCTAGGCTTCCCTCTCCAGAGGCTGGGCCAGGGGAGTCCCAGGAGTCTCAGGACCCTGTGTCTGGTTATAGGTGCGCTTCCTGGAGCAGCAGAACAAGGTCCTGGAGACCAAGTGGGAGCTGCTGCAACGGCTGCAGGGCAATCATAGCCCTCAGGGTCTAGAGTGCATCTTCGAAGCCTGCCTGGCCCGGCTCAGACAGCAGCTGGAGGAGCTGCAGAGAGAGCGAAGGGCTCTGGACTCTGAGCTGAAGACCTATCAGGACCAGGAGGATGAATATAAGTCCAAGTAGGGCAAATGCTTGTGCGTGGTGTCTGGGGGGTGGTGTGTGACATGCTCTGCCTGCCCGAGGGTCTCCCGAGTGTCCAGCACCCAGTGTTGCATGACTGACCTCCACTCTGGCTCTTGATTTCCTCTCTCCTCATTCACAAGGGTTACCTGTAATACATAGAGGAGACCCTCACCCCCATCCAGGCCCAGAGAGACCTGGGGAAAATGTTGAAGGCTCTCTGAAGAGGGCTGAGGCCTAGCCACAAAGACTCGTGTTGGCCAGGACTGGGAAGGGCTTTATTTAAACAGCATCTTGATTGCTTTCTCGAGAAATTCCTGTTTAGCAGGCTGTGGGGCTGACGTGACTCAGACATGCTCTGGTCTTGGGTGGAGGAAAGTCACTTTAGTACACGCATCCCCAGGTCCCTGGTGTGATTTACGGCTGGACTGTGGTTCCAGACCCTTTACCTGGGCAGCCTGGTGGGGCAGACAGCCTTGGACTGAGGGGTGGTGAGGGCTGGAGAGCAAGGGCAGGCCTCTTGCTTCTCCCAGCTGTGGTGGTTTCTATGGTTACATTCTGGGAAAAGGTCATCTCCTTTTGTGGTCCTCAGGGCTAGTTGGGAAGCAGCAGGGTGGGGCACAGGGGAGGTAGAGGAAGAGGCACCCAAAGTTTCATATCTGCTGTGGAATGTCCTGTTTCCATGATGAAACTCCCTTTTCATGTTCAGAGGCCTCTGAGTGCTTGGTAAGCCATCAAAACATGTGGCCTGCTATCCTCTGGGATATAGGCTGAGAGCCTGACACGGGTATAGATAGGCCATACGAACGCCCTAACAGGAAATGAGAGAGGTCAGTGGTGGCTCTTGACTTGAGGCCTCTGAAGACAAGGACACCCAGAATTTGGTGTACAGAATGTTGGGGTAGACTCTGACTTGTGCCTGACTCCCCTTTTCCATTTGCAGGTATGACCAGGAAGCGAACAAACACGCCTCCGTGCAGAATGACTTTGTGGTCCTTAAGAAGGTGGGAGGGGCTCAGACACCCAGGAAACCCCTACTATGCCCTAAACCTGGTCCTAGGCTGGGAGGCCAGAGGGTGGAGATAGTGACCAAGGACACGTTGGCACTCTGAATGTAGTGACCCTCTGCCAGGATGGGATATTTACCGACACAGTGATTTAAAGCCAAGACCTGACTGAAGTGCTGTTTGACGGGCTCTGGGCTTACTACAGGGCAGCAAGAGGCAGGGGTGGAAGTGGAGGCAGCACAGAGGGTTGGGGTTAACCAGGGACAGCATCCTGCAGGGAGTGCTGAGCAGGGTGGATGGAGAGAAGAAGGGGGTCTTCAGACACAGCAGCACGGGTGTCCTGAGAGGAAGTGGGGCATACATGGTTTCTGTCTCCTGTGCCCAGGATGTGGATGAAGTTTTCCAGAGCAAGATGGATTTGGAAGGCAACCTGGAGTCTCTGAGAGAACATGTCTGTTTCTTGACACGACTGTATGAAGAAGTAAGGACCCGTGAAGAATGGGGAGAAATAAGGAAAGGGGACAGGATGGACAGGCTCCCTGTGGCCAGGAGGGGAGCCCCTAGGAGGGGAAGCCTGTTAGAATAGCTTTGGTTTGTGGTCACTCAACATTTGACAGTTAGCTACCCAACATCAGCGTGAGAATCCATCAACGGAGATCCAGACGAAACCAGATGAGACCCCCATGGTGCTTCTGCCAGAGGGCAGACAGAAGCGACAGTCTCAGTAAATGGAAATCCCACCCTGGGCTAGAAGATGGTAGATGTTACGAAGGACAGGGAGGGTTGGAAACACGGACGGGTGGCGGTTGCAAAGAAGCCGGGTGCAAAAGGCAAAATCAGTCTGAAACGTGAAGGAGGGAGGAACTCTTTAGTCAGGTAGATGCTGGGACTCTGGCAGAGGTCATGCCCTCAGCCAGAGAAAATGTGCGGTGACCAATATAAGTGGGGTGGGAGGATTGTGGGAAGGGAGGTGATGAGGGGAGAGAGGGGAGGCAGGGACAGGTGACCAGGAGCCTTGTGGGTATTTTTCCTTCAGTATCCACACTTCCAAAGTCACCAGAGACCACCTCAGTGGCCCTTACTCTGTGAATCTGGGCCACCACTGGGTGATGGCAAATGGATGGACATTCAGGCATCCTTCTCCCCTGAGGGAGACAGAGGGCAGGGAGCCATGGTGGTGGACACTGAGCTTGGTCTCTCCCATAGGAACTGGGACAGCTGAAGACCCAGGCAGACGACATGTCTGTGGTGCTGTCCATGGATAACAACCGTTGCTTGGACTTCAGCGACATCATTGCCGAGGTCCGCGCCCGTTACGAGGAGATCACGCGGATGAGCAAGGCCGAGGCTGAGGAAGTGTTCCAGACCAAGGTGTTGTGGTCCAAAGAGCAAGCTGGGAAGGGTTGGGTGGTCCTACTCACACACCAGAGAGGTCACCAACTCTGGTCCTATTGGAGCAGGTTTAATAATAACCTTGAGGTTTGGGGCTCAGAGGGTAGGGTTGTATCCACAGCACAGGAGGGGGACAACAGTTAGAAATGGGGAGACAGGCTTGGACCTCTGCAGGCATGCCTACCATGTCCTGAGCTCAAGCGTTGACCGTCACTGGGAAGATGCAGACACGAGGAGGCACCTTCCCGGGGTGGGAAGACGGCATGTCCCCGATTCTAGGGTCAGAGGTAGCTCTAACTCAACCAGCGGTGCCACTTTTGTGCCTCAGTACCAGGAACTCCAGGAATCAGCCCAGCTTCAAGGGAACAGCATGAAGGAAGCGCAGGTGCAGATTTCCCAGCTTCGGCAGGCCATACATAGGCTGCAGAGTCAGATTGGGAGCCTCAGGAAACAGGTATGTTCCCAGTATCTATTGCTGCTTGGTGTCTTGTTCCTTCACCACTAACTGTCTGCTTCCCAGCTGGGTTCATATGAGTGTGTGTGTGTGTGTGTGTGTGTGTGTGTGTGTGTGTATAAATGGTTGGGGTTCTAGATCATTTTTTGGAGACAGATCTTCAAGTCATTTCTGAGCTGCTCATTCTCTGTGAACTAGCTGTATGCCAGCTTTCTGAGGCAGAGCCTCTGTGCTTTACAATGCAAGGAGGATCATCATTTACAGTCTGCATGCAGGTAGACATCTTGCTTCTCGCCTTCTTGGGGAGAGAGCTACTTTAACTCTCATCTCATCTCTTCTTCTGACTCTCCCTCCACAAGCACACAGGAACTTAAGGTCAAATACTTTTCTGGTTTCCCTTTGGGAAAAGTGTATGTGAGAGATGGGGGGGGGGGCTGAGAAAAGGAGATGTATGGAGCCTTCTCAGGAGATCTCAGAAGGTTGAGGAGGTCTGAGGTAGCCTGCCCTTCCAGAGAGTGCCCTGCCCTCTCAGAGGGGAACGGTGATGACTTACTAGCTACCAAGTTTGTGCTCATGTTTCTCGAAGCAGAAGACTGGATTTGAGACCCAGTGGGTGGTGAGCAGGGAGTAGTTAGGTAAGTATTTATGTGGGGCATGTGTGAGATGCTCAGTGGTTATGAGGGTAGTGTTTTCCGGATTCCCCTTCTCAGGATTTTACAGCAAGTCCTCAAGTATGTCTGTGTATCGTGTATGTGCCTGGTGCCCATGAAGGCCAGAGGAAGGTGTTGAATTCCCTGGAATTGTATTTACAGACACTGCAAGCCACCACGTGGGTGCTCTGGAGAGCCACCGGAGCTCTTGACCGTAGAACCATCCCTCTCTACCCTGCAGCCTGTTATTTTAACCATCTATTTATTTATTTTTATTTTTACTTTTATTTTTCACGTGATTTGGTATTTTGCTTGCGTGCATTCTGCGTGCCCACTTTTAAACTAAACACACCAGGGCCGGCCCCTTCCCACTGTGTGTACTTTTTCTTGGAGAACCCACCGCTTTTTCTGCACAGGCCCGAGAGACTAATATTGCCTCATTGTTCTGGGTTCCCACTCAGCCACCTATCACCTTTCTGGGACATGGAAGGAGATCTTGTTCCTGTGCTGGGGACAGAGCAGTGACAGCCTTTGGAGGATTTCTCCCTTTCTGAATCTGAGTTGATGCTGGATCTCCCATATCTATCTCTGCTTCTCTCTTTATGCCTACCTTCTCAGCATCCAGGGACTGGATTTAGGACACACCCTAAGTACCATGTACTATCCTGAGATGTTTAACTGAGCACTCTAGTCAAGACCTTGCTTCCCAAAAGATCATGTTCTGAGGTTCTAGGTAGACATGAAGATGTTGGGGGACCCCACTGAGCCCTCTGCCACGGGAAAAGAGACCGTTGGACAATGTTTTCCCCTAGGATGGGAGGGGCCAGGCATGGGTGGTAATGCATAATTTTGAGTGCATGTAATTAGGGTCTATCTGGGTCCTCAGATTATATCCACGGTGGGTGTTTTGATAGGACCCTGTCAGGCTTACGACTGCCCTCTCCTTCATTTCCACTCCCCTCCAGAATGACAGTCTGCAGTCGGCCATCGCTGATGCCGAGCAGCAAGGGGAGATGGCTGTGAGGGATGCCCAGGCCAAGCTGGATGAGCTGGAGGCTGCTCTGAGAACAGCCAAGCAGGACATGGCACAGATGCTACGTGACTACCAGGAACTGATGGGCACAAAGTTGTCCCTGGATGTGGAGATCGCCATGTACCGGAGGTTGCTAGAGAGCGAGGAGTGCAGGTGGGGGAACTGGGGAGGCAGGGTTTGGGGAGGACGGAAGGCCCATGCAGGCCTCTCTTTGCTAGAGGGGATGCTGAGAGGGTTCCTGACCCTGTTAGTCACTAAGAGCAACCAAATCTGCTGGGAGGGATTTAAGGTGGGGGATTACAGTCTTTACAGCCTTTCTTAGCATTTCCCCTCTTTTTCCTCCTCTTCCAGGATATCCAAGGAGCACACCAGCCAGGTCACTGTGTGTGAGTATGAGGGGATTTGAGTGTAGGGTTCTCTTGTGATGTAGAAGACCCTGCTGTGACACCAGTGCATTTTTTTTTTGGCAGCCATAACAGAGAGCGGCATTGTGCCTGGAAGAACTTGTGGAGGCCAAGTAGTTGTGCCTGGAAGAATTGGTACAGGGCAAGTGGTCGTGCCTGGAAGGGAATGTGGAGGTCATGTGGTCATGCCTGGAAGAGGATCTGGGGGCCAGGTGACCATGCCTGGAAGAGGATCTGGGGGCCAGGTGACCGTGCCTGGAAGAGGATCTGGGGGCCAGGTGACCGTGCCTGGAAGAGGATCTGGAGGCCAGGTGACCGTGCCTGGAAGAGGATCTGGAGGCCAGGTGACCGTGCCTGGAAGAGGATCTGGAGGCCAGGTGACCGTGCCTGGAAGAGGGTCTGGAGGCCAGGTGACCGTGCCTGGAAGAGGGTCTGGAGGCCAGGTGACCGTGCCTGGAAGNGGAGGCCAGGTGACCGTGCCTGGAAGAGGGTCTGGAGGCCAGGTGACCGTGCCTGGAAGAGGGTCTGGAGGCCAGGTGACCGTGCCTGGAAGAGGATCTGGGGGCCAGGTGACCATGCCTGGAAGAGAATCTGGAGGCCAGGTGACCGTGCCTGGAGGAGAATGTGGAGGCCAGGTGACCGTGCCTGGAAGAGAATATGGAGGCCAGGTGACCGTGCCTGGAAGGGAATATGGAGGCCAGGTGACCATGCCTAGAGGAGAATGTGGAGGCCAGGTGACCGTGCCTGGAGGAGAATATGGAGGCCAGGTGACCGTGCCTAGAGGAG